>NC_090388.1:23018661-23319266 GCF_036365525.1 Heterodontus francisci | reverse complement strand
AGAGGATAGAGGTCCTGTTCCCGGTAGGTGGCAGGAGGAGGCCACTTCATGTAGCAGGGGCACCTCTCTACTCAGCATCATCTCCCACCATCTCCAATTCCTCCTCCTCTCTTACTTCCTGCTCCTTCCCTGATGAGCTGTCTCTTTCCAGGACCTCACCATCTTCAAGGTCCACACTTCTCTAGAGAGCTGTGTTACGGAGAGTGCAGCAGACCACCACAATGACTGAGACCCTTGTAGGAGGGTAGTTGAGGCACTGGAATCGGATCCTCAAAAGCCCAATGGCCTGCTCAACGGTTGAACTGCTGAGCTGGTGGCACTAGTTGTATTGCCTCTGTGCCTCTGTTGGAGCTCCCATAGACACATCAGTAGCCATGTCTTTAAGGGATATCCCTTGTCCTGTAGGTTCCATCCATGCAATTTGGGTGTTGGAGTGAAGATTTGAAGCAGGCTGGACTGGTGGAGGATGAAGGAGTCATAGCAGCTGCCAGGAAAGTGAGCACACACATGGAGGAAGCTCTTGTTGTGGTCACTGACCAGCTGGGTGTTGAAAGAGCAGAAGCCCTTCCATTAATGGATCTCACTGGCTAGTCACTGGGTACCTTGATGGCCACATGGGTGCAATCGATGATGCCCTGCACCTGGGGGGAATCCAACAATGGAGGTGAAACCCAATGCCGTCTGTCCCTCTGAGGTCATGTCTGGAGTTAAATGAATGTGCTGTCCAGCTCTGGCAAAGAGAGCATCAGTGACCAGTGAGATGCAGAGGTGTGCAGCCATTTTTGAGATGCCACCAAGGTCCGCAGCTGATCCTTAGAAGGAGCCAGAAGCGAAGACGTTCAAGGCCACGGTGACTTTGACAGCCACTGGCCGGGGTATGATACACAGTGCTGTGAGATACGAGATCTTCGGCGATGAGGACACAGATATCTCTGACCATCTGCATGGAGAGTCACAGTCTCCTTTGACATTCGTTCTCGATCATCTCCAGCTAGCTTCATCTTCGGTGGTCGATCCTGTATTGAGTGTTCAACCTCCATTGCCTTCCTGCCCTTCTTTCCTCTCCCATACCGTCTTGATGCCCGGGGTTCTGCCATTCCTGCGAAAGGTATTGCCCTTCATCGCCACTGGCCCCAAATCTGACAGTCAAGCCCCCATTGCCAGCTGGGCAGGAGGCCACCCAACGGGCCTTGGCATTCTTACCCACTTCTCTTCTGCCCTCACAATTCCAGGGGGTTCTGACTCTATTCAAAGCCCAGGTGCTGAGTGCCCACTCTCCCTGCCACCTGTGCAGCACCTACCAAGTACCCATTCCCCCTTTTCCTTGCTGACCCTCTTATGGCCGGGATGATGCCTCCCATCAGCTGTTCTGAAACCCATGCGCCCCTTTAAAATCACACCCTCCCACTTCAACAAGCTCCAAAAGAGCTTTTTAACAAGCTTATTTAGCCTCAAAGAGGAGAGCAGGATTCCTTTCCAACCCTCCCCCTGCCCTGATGATTATTGCCAGTGCCGGGATCGACGCCTTGAAATTGCCGGTAGAGATTTCAATTTTAATCTACCTATTTTATAAGATAAAATAAAGAGGCATGTTCAACAAAGGTTTGTCTACCTCTTTGGAAGTCATAAAAGGTTGAATTTTCAGGGCTCCCCAATGTCAGGAACGGAGACAGGGGCCCTGAAAATTCAGCCTTTTATGACTTCCAAGGAGGTAGACAGACCTTTGTTGAACATGCCTCTTTATTTTATCTTATAAAATAGGTAGATTAAAACTGAAATCTCTGCCTCTGCAAACCAAAGGCATGTTAGCATGAGGACAGATCCATCTTGTGAAATGGTTTAGCCAATGAACTCTATGCACAGCTACAAGTACAAGTCAACATCAGCATCAGCAGTCAACGCAATAAATACGCTGTTCGACAGTTAGTGAAAACAATTTGTCATTCCCCAGAACATAGCTTTAGGACGAGAGTCTAGATTCTGCTGCTCACATTTGGAAATCAAGTTATAAACTTTCCCTCCAATTGTTTTTCGATTTTTCCTCACTTTTATGAAATTGCATGTCAAATTTTAATATAATCATTTAACTCATTATAAAAATAGAATAAGAAAAATCTCAATATCCATTTAACTCTACATACTAAACACAGAATTCTACTGGATGCAGCACAGTACATAAACATATAAGTAACATACTAAGATACTGACATAAATGTAGATGCACTGGTCAGTCATTCTCCTTTTGCATTGCATATGAGTAATCAAGGCCAATTGTGGGTGTAGCAGGATTACAGAGTGTGGCATAATCAGACTCAGCATCCTTTTAAAAGTTCATGACAATTCTCATGATAAATACGTCAAAACAATCTCTCTATTACCTATGTTGCTGGCTCATTCTGTTTCTCCCTTCTCATCGGCAATCTCAGTGATTAAGAGGTTGGGAAATGGAGTAGTTTTCATCAGAAGAACTCATGAAAACTGGCAAGATAGGCCTTTGAGCAGCTAATAACAGGTGTTGGGCATTATTTGGGGCCAAGAGCAGGCCACCAAAGTTGTGCCAAATATTAGAGGAAACAGAAATGTCCATTCACAAGTCAAACACTGTGCTGGGATCAGCAACTGAGCATGGAAAATTGGTTGCCAAAGTGCAGACCAGTGGGAGGAGGGACCAGAATCAGCCAAGAATCTACTGAAAAAATGATTTTGTTTTAAAAAGTATATTAATAAAATATTGAAATTCAATTATCCAATATACAGACGATTAACATTAAAATAAAAATTAATAAGAAAAACTCATGGGCTAAGAATACATTTTAAAGAGAAATATTTACTCAGCATAGGTACAAAGGGCCAAGTGGCCTCCTTCTGCACTGCATGATTCTGCACCAAGGAAAAGAGGTGAAATTATGCAATTAAACTTGAGCAAAACTAAAAACTCTCACCTGTTTTCTCACCTTTCATAACATAAATCCAACATGGCAAGTTATTTGGAGCTGAGAACTCCACAGTGTCACCAGAGGCCAGAGTGTAGAACTGCACGAAAATCCAAAGCAGTTCTCCAAGTATTGAAGCATCATTGCTTATTTCATTAATAGAAAAACCCTATTAAAAACATGACCGGGCAGGTGTCACCAGAGGTGAGGGCAATGGGTAAAATTCAACTTCACAAAGGGCACAAAATGTGCCATAGCAGATCTACCACCTATTATAAACCTGCCTGAATTTCCTTGCCTTTGATTTCATTGGTGTGTTGTATAATGGGTAGGTAATCTCTTACCGCTGGTTTGGCACCTCCACAAAATGTTGAATTTTACCTCCTATCAATATGGAAAAGCCATATCCTTTTTACAACAAATACAACTTGTATTTATATAGCATCTTTAACATATTAAAACATCCCAAGTTGTTTCACAGGGGCATTATAAAACAAAGTTTGACAGCGAACCACATAAGGAGATTTTAAGGTAGATGATCAAAAGCTTGGTCAAAGAGGTAAGTTTTAAAGAGTGTCTTAAAGGAGGAAAAAGAGAGAGAGACGCGGAGAGGTTTAGGGAGAGCTTAGGGCCTTGGCTGCTGAAGGCACAGCCACCAGTGGTGGAGCTATTAAAATCAGGGATGCACAAGTGGCCAGGATTGGAGGCATGCAGATATCTCAGACGGTTATGAGACTGGAAGTGATTACAGAGAGAGGGAGAGAGGAGGCCATGGAGGGATTTGAAAACGAGGATGAGAATTTTAAAATCAAAGCATTACTTAACCAGGAACCAATACTATTGATATATAGATGACTACAGTTAAGATAATGATATACAGACAACTGATGCATCTGTTCAGTGACTTTGTCCATGAAAGGTCAGGTAGACATAAGGGGCTGAATTTTATGGAGCCAGCAGGGAGTCCCGACACCAGGCCAGAAAAGTAAGGGGAACTCCGCCTTGGCTGTTTGGGGGACCCCTGGCTGCATTTCATGGTGCTTAGGGAATTAACTGTCCATTGCCAGGGTCTCCGTCCCTTTAAGGATGGGGATCCCGCCTCCATGAACTGTCGGCCAATCAGAGGACCAGCAGCTCAGCAGTCCCAGCAGCGCCACTGGGAGCAGTGGCCACTTCAGGAATTGCAGCAGTCACCGCACAAGGAGCAGCACGGAACCCAAACTGAAGGTAAGTGGGGGCGGCTTCGCCAGGGCTAGTCAGGCAAGCCCAGCAAAGTGTTGGTTTGTTGAGGACAGGGGGTTGGGTGGTGGCACAGGGGCAGCCAAAGATTGCCCAGGCAAGAGTGTCCCCATCCACCACCACTACCAGTCCACACAGAGGCCACCTGGAGTTACTGGGTGACCTCCCCATGTGGTAGAGGGCGCCCCCCACCCACCCCCTTCCCACCGCAGCTGGTAAAATGCTAGCAGTGGCAGGAAGTGGCCCTTAAGTGACCATTAATTGGCCACGCCCCAATTGGCCTCTGGGCAGGAAGGCTGTCCCCTAACTTCCCTGCCCCAGACTAAATTCAATGGCATAGGGAAGGTGACGGGAACTCCACGCCCCCACCCCGCCTTCCCTCACAATTTTATAAACCCCCCGTCCTCCCCTCCGTCCCCAGCCACCCTACCCATTCCTAGAGGGCTCATAAAATTCAACCCAAGGTATATAAATCTGAAGCTTCAAGTATTGAAACTCCACCTGATGTTGGAAGCATGCAGCTGCATGCATAACTATGTGTCACAAAATACTGATGCTTAAATAAGGTGCGACATGCAGAGTAAGTTTAATGTGAGATAGGTGGACCGACAATCAAACGATCGGTCTATGCACCATTTTGAGGGGCCTGCTTCTGTCAGCCAGCTTCAGGACAATTTAAAGTAGGCTCTTGTAAGTTACTTACACTTTATTTTTACAATAAGATGATATTCTGCACAGGAATGGTAGTGGGAAACTCTTCTTGAGCTCACCGAGATATATTTACACCGAGTGGTCCACATTCCCTGTGGGTTATTTTTCCAGTCTTCAAGAAATGACCTTTTAAGTTTTTAAATAACTGGACGATATTGTCAATTGCAAAAGAATCCATTTGTCCTCTTGGAATGTTGCCCATATGTCTGTTTGAAGACACAAGCTACCAACATATTTATTGGGTTTAGTAATATCATTGTGTGAATACAGCGGATGTCTCACGCTGCTCAGAAGTGAAAGAATTTATGCCAGGTAATAATAAGTTAAAACTAATTTGGACATTACTTTCATTGTAAGATATTGGCATAATTTATCAGTTTTCATAATAGCATTTTCAGAAAAAAGTATTGATCATGTTTGGAAACATTTCTTAAAACATATTGTTCCTTAATGTAGATTTTGGGCAAAATTTTAAACTGTCTTTGAATGCACAAATCACACTGTCCTTTTGTCTTTCTGTAGTAATTGATTATTGCAACTGCGTAATATTTGCAAATAATTTTCAGTCTGTCATAACATAAGCCATAACTCAACTGAAAGCTTTGCAAGTCATTTATGAATATTTTTCACTTGCAAAAAAGAACATTGTAAAAAATCAGAACAGTTTGGGTACGAATTGGTCTCAGTGGTGCCTAACTGGTTTGCAATGAGAGGAAACCACACCAGAAACAAAAAAAGCACTCTTTATAAACTCTACTGATGTGAGAAATTGCATCTATAGGGCCAGTGTAGGAGAGAGAAATGTACAAAAACAGGGCAGATGTTTCTCTGTGTTGGTTGGATCTGCATCTAAAGGGCACAATTCTAAATGATTTGTATTGCCTCCGAGTACCTCAGCTTGATATGACAGAAATAAGTTTCTTATCCTTTCTGGTGCCACAACAGATTTTACTGCCTTTTGCTAATCCAAGCTGAATGGGAATCATATAAATTACTGACTGGATTTAATTTATATAACATACCATCCCAGCCAAGAGTTCCCCATTGTGTAACTGCTGATGAGCTTGCTGCAAGTAACAGATTAGCAGAACTGCACTGAACAAGCTTCACTGCAATCCAGTCTCTGCAAGCCATTTAGTCGCAATAAATGCCTGCTTTTCTTTTGAAATGGGTGTAAAATAGCATTATTTTAAACAAGAGTGCCAGTATTGTGCAAGATACTTAGCAAGAAGGCAATCCAGTGGGAAGGCTGCCAAGACTGCAATGTTACATGAAAGTGACAATTGTCCAATGATTAAGATTGATTGGGCTGCAGTTTGTTAGAACCTCAGTAAGACTGTTAATATTAAAACACAAGATATGAACTAGGATTACACAACAAGATTTCACATTTTAAGACTTCTACTAAACTAAAAAACACCATTAACTGAACAGTACTTTGTATGTAACTAATATCCCAAATTACAGCGAAAGGTATTTTTCCTTCACTTACTAAAACACTGAAAACCTTACACCACATTTATATATTACACAGTCTTCCATGAAGCGATATCTTTGCAACTAAAAGTCCCAAACTCCTCCCGGTTTCAATGGGTTGGATCTCCCAGAACTTCTCGAAGTCAATATCCTCTGCTCACTTCTTCTGAGCACTTTCAACCTGGACTTCTGTGAATAAGGCGATCTCTGGTGACTCTGTTGTTCTTTTTTCTTCTCCGCAAACTTCAACTTTCAAGTCAGGATCAAGTCTTTGCAGCCTTTCATTGTATCAGTATCCTGAGAGCAGGTGTCCTCTCTCTCTCTCCTCTCTGAGGCTGCCACCGCTGGTCTTCATCTTCCAGTCTTCCTTACAGCCTGAAGATTTCTCAAGGTCTGTAGAATTTATCCAGACTCAAAAGTCAGTCATCATTTGCTTTTTCAATGTGCACAGCCCACAAGTCTGGCCACAGCAGAACCACCTGGGCCTTCCTTTATTTCTAGATGTTAGCAATTGCAACTCACATTTGCATTTTCAGAACCATTAGCCCCATGTTTACAATCTGAGACCCTGGGAAAGCAAAACCTATTGTCTGTTAGGTGTTATAACCTTGCATTCTGCTTTTCAAGAGGGTCTTTGAATTGGGTTCCTTGTTGTCCTAGTAACCAAGATTCCTGTTTTGTCTTTAAACAGAGTTGATCTGAGCTCACATGTCTCCTCCAACTCCATTTTTCCACTACATTAAAAATCACAGTTTTTATAACATAATCATGCTACAAAGTCCAGTGTTCATAACAAGTTCTATTAGTTGGCAGTTTGCAACCATTTCTTTCTGTAAATTTGTTCTTAAGAAACACAAGAAAAGCAACTGGTGTATGTGTTGGACACGAGACGTGAATCATGGACATTTTAGTATTATAAGTCATCTAGGCATTGTGCAACAAAAAGGCAAATCAAGGGTGGAGTGATTGTCAAGGTCACGTAGCCATGGGGTGGTTGTGGAAACTGAAATAACTTTATCCACTTAAAAGGAATTGGGAGGCTTCCTGTTCTCTCATTGGTAAGACACTGGCCATTAGAGATTGAGAAAAGTTGAGTAGACAAAAGACACAGTTGTAGTGCAGTAATTAGCAGTTTAAGGTCAAGGTTAATGTGTGTAAAATGAGGTGTGTTTTCCATCTTGCTTGGCACATCAAAGGACACAGTGAAGATTAGATTTTACTTTTGTCAGTGCTATTGTATATCCATAGTGATGATATTTCGTGTCATTACATAAATGAAGCTTTTCCTCAAGATTTTGGCACAGAGATCATTAACTGCACATTATCCAACTCCCTTTTGACTGCTACATTTCCCACGGCTAAAGAGGAAATCAAGTAAGTGATAACTGTACAACAAAAGAGTTCCTCTATCACAAGCCATGAAATTTGTGCCACTTTTATTTTTCACATTAAATAAAAACTGCCATATTATTCTTCTAAGTATGGGTTAAAAGTGAGTGACAGTACTTATTTCAAAGGGAATAGTTGGCCTTTGTACTCAGGAAACTAGTTTATTTAGTTCAATTAAGAGTACTAAGCAAAAATTCCTGTTTCCGTGCTTTGCAGGTGTGGAAGGAATGGAATTCTATATATTGGTGCCAGCTGTTCAATTCAGAATAAGGAATCATTTATATGAACATCACCACTGTAATAGTTCAACTCAAATGTAGTTTTCTTGGGGATGCATTTAAATTGACTTATTGGCCTTTTTGAAAGTACTGTCTATAGTATAAGGATATAATGGTTCATACCGGAGACAGTAAGAGAGACCCCTCCCATTGTACGAGCGATGATGTAACAGTCACATGAAATAGGCTTGAGAAGAGGAAGGTATCACAGCTTGAAGGATGCTAGCTTAGGTGGCTTGCGCAGAGTGTATATAGTAACTGTAAATAATAAAGCGTTGTTAGTTAACCTTTACTGGAGTCTAAGACTTTCTCTAGAAAGCCCTACAATGTTATTAATCAAATACAACTAAACCCAACATGGTGGCAAAAGTAAAACAATGGTAAAACAGCGGTAAAAGTGAGCAGGAGAATTTGAAGATCTGCTTACCTTTGGAAGAAACACCAGGTGAACAACAACAGAGAAGTTTAAAGATAAATACTGGCCCAGTACAGCAAGAAAGCTACTTACTGATAGAAGAGGCTGTGAAGAGCTCCGCAGCTGTGGTGAGTCAGAGCACAGTGAGGCTGCACCACTGAAACGTGGTGGCCAGCAAGTAAAATCCAACAATACCAACTGTCTTGGATCATTCTAAAAGCCCTTAGAAAAACTTGCAGTACTTTTCTAAAGGTATTGTGCTCAAAAAATAATAAAATTGGGGAAAAACCCAATCCTTCACTCAGGCTGAACATGAGGAACAAGTGCGAAAACCCCTTGAAAAGCACGGGAAATACAGAGAAGCACAAGAAACCCCTGAAAACAGCAGGGCCACTTCCGTTAATGCAACCAAGCCTGAAAAAAGCAAAGTGAATTTGCTAAAGAAAGGGGAAAATTCTAAAAAGCTTATTAATACAGCAGGGAACTCACAAACAGCTGGGACACCTCCATTAAAGCAACCAAGCCTGAAAAAACAACCAGAATTTCTAAAAGAAAGGGGAACACCCGAAATAGTCTATTAAAGAAAGCAATATGAATCCAAAATTGTGAATTCCTGAGAGTTTCCGGAATCAAGACAGACTCAATCAGATTCAAAATTGGCATAATTGCAACACACAGCACAAAATTAGCCAGCAAGCACACATAATTTATGAGATATACAACAAGAACAGAAGAATGATGAAGAGAGCATTTTCAACAGACAATGTTGTACATATGGGTGGCCACAAGAAAATTCAGAGGGAAAAAATGAAGACATTCCATGAGTATAGGAAATACTTTACCATAATTGATGACTTAATGGATTGATTACACCAAGGCCATTTGTGTATAACCAAGTGCAGAACGAGAGCACAATCTACAGTATGGTGGCCTGGGATATCTAAAGATATTGAGACTATGATCAACATGGGCGGCACAGTGGCGCAGTGGTTAGCACCGCAGCCTCACAGCTCCAGGGACCCGGGTTCGATTCCGGGTACTGCCTGTGTGGAGTTTGCAAGTTCTCCCTGTGTCTGCGTGGGTTTTCTCCGGGTGCTCCAGTTTCCTCCCACAAGCCAAAAGACTTGCAGGTTGATAGGTAAATTGGCCATTATAAATTGTCACTAGTACAGGTAGGTGGTAGGGAAATATAGGGACAGGTGGGGATGTTTGGTAGGAATATGGGATTAGTGTAGGATTAGTATAAATGGGTGGTTGATGTTCGGCACAGACTCGGTGGGCCGAAGGGCCTGTTTCAGTGCTGTATCTCTAATCTAATCTAATCTAACTGTCAGACATGTGTGATAGAGAGGACAGAACAGCGCGAATCACTATTGACTACCAAATTTCCAACTAGACCTTGGCAAAGGCTAGGCATGCACTTACTCATGTTCGGTGGGAATTCATTTATCATCATTATCGACTACTTTTCCAGGTGGATAGAAGTCTGACGATTACCTTCTACGACCACCGACGCAGTTTTCAGAATCCTTACAGACATCTTCATGACACATGGGATTCCGGATGAAATATTACGGACCACTGTGAACGAATGTTTTACCCAGTTTTCCGTGAAGATGGGCTTTCAGCATCTTACGAGCTCACCGAGGTATCCGCAGTCCAATGGCGAGGCAAAACGAGGTATGACAACCATAAAATCTTTACTGAAGAAAAATGAAGATCTTCCTATCTCACTCCTAGTTTATCGTTCAGTGCCACTGCTGTGTGGATTATCACCAGCAGAATTATTAATGGGAAGAAAGTTAAGAACACAGCTTCCAGTACTGCCTCAACCATTAATGCCTGGATTGAAGGGTCAAGACTTCGAGAAAGAGAAAACTTCTACAGGAGGAAACAAACCTGAAATTACATTAGGAGATTTCGAGCGAGAAGCTTACCCAAATTGAACAAAATGATCAAAAAGTTTGGATATGTGACCTGGAATGAGAAGGTACAGTAACCCTGAGGTTACAATAAACATGAGGACTGTCAGTGATCGTATGCTATACAAACGAATGAAGGGAACATACGAAGGAATGTGAGGAATATCATTCCTTTTCCACAAAAGCAACAGCCAGTAATCCATCTGCAAGATCCAGGTGAAGAGGAACAAACCCAAACCGAACGGAATACTACAACCTGTAGAAACAAAAAACAAAGTTGGCAACCCAGACTTCCTACGAAGAGGACTGATCATCCCAGACAGATTACAAGTAGATCGGGGAGAGTTTCCAAACCTCTAATGAGACTGAATCTGTAAAGTCAGAGACCTGGGGGGGGGGGGGGGGTGGGGAAGAGACAGTAGTAGAGAAGTCATAAATGTATATATGTTTGGATAGAGATTTGGGGGGGAGATGTAGTATAGGATGTAAAGGGTTAATACCAAAGATACGGAGAGAGACACCTCCCACTGTACGAGCGATGATGTAACAGTCACATGAGATAGGATTGAGAAGAAGGTATAGCAGCATGAAGGATGCTAGCATAGGTGGCTTGCGGAGCATGTATATAGTAATTGTAAACAATAAAGGGTTGTTGTTATGACCCAGTGAGAAAGGGGTCTAGGGTTCCTTCTCAGCCTTCACCTGGTCTTACCGTAACAGGGTTTTATTTTAAACACACTGTTTTTTTAGCTTCCTCTTAGTGAATCCTTGTTCATTACTTTCCAATTGTAAGGCAAAGAAACCAGCCAAACAGGTTTTCTTAGGTTTAAAGAAGAAAGGTTCAACTTTATTAAACTTAAACTCGAATTCGGTTAATGCCTACGGATACGCGCCGCGCCCACATTAGCATACATACGCGATACACACATGCAGATAGAGATAGAAAAGAGCAGATGAAATAAAGTGGAAAAGTTTGAGGCAATATCTGAAGATGGTTTTGGTTACTGTTCTTAGAGCTCGCTGTAGAGTCCTTGATTCTAGATAAGTCTTGCTTTTCTTCTTAAACCTTGTTCAATGTAGGAGACTTTTCTCTCTTGAGGTTCATGTGTCTTCAGGGGTTTGGAGTTCCAATGAAAAGAGATGGGAACAGACAGGAGAGGTCTTCTCAGTCCAGGGGCAAACAGTCTTTCTGAGTTCAAACTCTCTGTGGCTAATTCAAAAAAAAACCCTGGACCAGCCAGTTAGTCATGTGACTTGTGGTTTAACCAGTCCTGGCTTTGGTGGATTGTATCACCTTAGCAGTCTCTGGAATGCTGTTCCTTACACTTTCAGTGTCTGGTGATCCAAATGCATTGTGGGTTAAGTGGACCAGGGAATAACCTTTGTCTCCACAAGCACTGTCTGTTAGTTTGCAAATGTCCTTCCAGCCAAGTGTATGTTTTTTTTTAAACAAGTCCTTTCTTCACTCCAGCAACAGTTTAAAATCAATGTTCATATGACAAAATTAATATGCCTCATTTTTGGCAGGTGGGGGTCTTGCATGACAGTTGTTAATTAGCCTTTAGTCTAAGACTTTCTCTAGAATGCCCTACAACTCTACCTGATCCAAATACAACTAAACCTAACTCTGTAGCTACTCCTAAATCCCAAAGTCTTATCCATTGTATTTTTTGTTTCGTAATATCTTAAAATGGGTTTCCTTTCTTTCAAATGAAGTAAGAGGATAAAAGCAGGGTTCATACTCAGACTCTCTAATGCTTGCTGGATTCTGAAGGCTAATTCGGGCAAAAGTATTCTGTGAGTGTGTGCATCACTTACTTAATATTAGGGGACAAAGCTCAAGACTGCATTCTGTGACCAAGAGACACACAAGTATACTTGCTAACATTCACTGTGTCTGTTCTAAGGACTATGTTTTACTCCAAGATGATTTTAATTTCAAAAGACCATTTTAACTACTGAAGAAGGGTTGGTGAGAACCATGATGAACTGTATGTTATGCATATCACACGAACTGTACACCATAGCTTAGCCTAATTACCCAACTCCCTTTTGATTGCTACATTTGCCATAGCTAAAGAGGAAACCATGTAACTGATAACTTTACAACAAAGTATTTCTCTAACCCAAGTCATGAAGTTGGTGCCTTTTTATTTTTCACATTAAACAAAGTGACGACACTTTTCTTCCAAGTACAAGTTAAAAGCGAATGACTGCTTACTTCAAAGGGAATTGCTGCATCTACCTGACTTTGTAATTAAGTATAAGTTCATGCAATGTGAATACTTTGCCTTGGTTCTCACAGACGAGTGTGATAATGGGAATGAAAGGGATCAAGAAGACAAGTTGGAGTAATTAAATAGGATAATGCAAGGTAAAAATGTAATCCTGAAAATGTTGGTGGAACTCTTAAGTGGAGAAAGCAATGCAACGTGCACAGGGAATTCCGAGAGCAAATGGTAGAGGCTCTAACCAGGCTCTTAGGAACATAGGAACAGAGGACCTAGGAACAGGAGTTGGCCATTTGACCCTTCGAACCTGCTTTGCCATTCAATAAGATCATGGCTGATCTGGTTGTGGTCTCAACTCCACTTTACTGTCTGCCCTCCATAATCCTTCTTGACTCGCTTGTCTATCAAAAATCTAACTCAGCCTTGAATAAATTCAATGACCCAGCCTCCACTGCTTTCTGGGGAAGAGAATTCCACAGACTAAAGACCCTCATCTCTGTCTTAAACTGTCCCCTAGTTCTAGACTCCCCCACACAAGGAAACATCCACTCTATCAAGTCCCCTCAGGATCTTATATGTTTCAATAAGATTACCTCTCATTCTTCTAAACTCCAATGGGTATAGGCCCAACCTATTCAACCCTTCTTCATAACATCAGCCCTTCATTCCCGGAATTAGTCGAATTCATCTTCTCTGAACCGCTTCTAATGCAATTATATCCTTTTTCAAATAAGGAAACCAAAACTGTACACAGTACTCCAGATGTGGTCTCACCAAGGTCCTTTATAGCTGCAGTAAAACTTCCCAATTTATACTCAATTCCCCTTGCAATAAACATCCTTGAATATGAAAATTGTGCTAACAGATTGGAGGGTTGCCCAATTAAGCCCTTCTATTGAAGAAGGGATAAACTGGGTAGCTGTAGACTAGTCAGTCTAAGGTAGGTTCTAAAGGTCATAATAATGAATAAAATAATTATTTATTTAGAAAGACATGGGTTATTTAAGAACAGCCTGCATGCATTTGTAAAAGGCAAGTTATGTATGCCAAATTATTAGAGTTTTTTGAGGGAATGGTGGAGTGTATTAAAAATGGAAATGCATAGGGGTCTTGTTGATAAAACTAAGATTGTGGCATTAAAGTGATTGTGGCAGCATGGACAAAAGTTAATAAAAGGACAAAAAAAGATGGTCAATAGTTATATTCCGGATTGGAAGGAATTAGAGTGCTGTCCTTCAGAGTACCATTGCTATACCTAATATATATCAATATTTACAGAAAACACAGTGGGAGCAGGTTTGTTGTCATCCTGAGAGAAGAGGGATGGTGCCTCTCCCATGAAGCCATTATTCCAAGGCAGCTACTTAGCAATCCAAGGCTCTGTGTCAGAATAGAATGCATTAATGATGTAATGTTCTGGAAACACCTACCAATGCTGGACCTCACAGTCAGGATGGCAGCAATCTGAGCTTCAAAGGTAGCAGTGAGAGCTGCATGGGAGCTATCAGAACAGTCACCAGAGATTCCATCATGACAGGTATCACTATTGTGATCATGGAGCTGACTGCCCGCTCCATGCTGGACCAAATGGTCTTCAATCTCTGCGCAAAGCTTTAAGTCCAGCTGCAATTTGACACCGCCGTGCTCTGATCCAAGTTCACTCGCAGCCTGCCCATTGCACATAGCATTTCTTGGTGTACGCCCATCAGCCTTTATTTATCAATCGGGGCCCTCAAAGTTGGTCAAAGGAGAAAGAAAAAATGGGGAATACTTTAGTATAAAACACTCCAGACAGTTTTGAAAAGAACTTCTTATTAAGAGAGATCCTTGTACAGTTTGCACCTGAATTTCCAAGATCATTCTCAGCAGAAAGCATGATACCAGATAATTGCCACGGTCATAGTAGATGACATCATTTTGAAGAACAAATTGAAGGTTTATAATTCAGTGGTGGTCACAGTTCTTCTGTTTCCCTTTTCCCCATCTATACCCTGCTTGATGTATGCTCAGTATCCCTTGAAAGCCCTCCTGTAAACCTTTGTAAACAATAAAACATAATTTTTGTTATGGTGTGAATAGTCTCAAAGTGCCACATTAATTAATTGCACATGCATTACTTGTTCTTGGCCTCTCCCTGTCTTTTTTTACAGTACATGTCTGGTTGAGGTCCCTCAAAATTTCAAGACTGAGCCGACAATTATTATAAAGAAAAAAATAAAAGGCTTGTTCGCAATTTCAACAGAAGATTACTTGGTCTCTTTAGTAATAGTTATTCAAATGAAGTGCAAGGCTCACTGACCAAGTGGGTATAACTAGCAATAACTCACACAAAATTACTGGTTCCAATTGATCAAATATAATGGCTGGAATTTCATGTTGAGCGGGAGGCCCCACCCACTGGCCAAAAAGTCAGGGGTGACTCCGCCAGGAGCCAACCCAGGATTTTACATTCCCCAGGCCCTTAATTGGCCTTGGGCAGGACTTCCGTCCCACTGAGGCAGGACGTCCTGCCTAATGGAGCTGTCAGCCAATCAGCGACGTTTGAAAGGCAAAATTGCAACAATGAGGGTAACATTTCAAGAACTAAATCAGTTGCATTCATCCAGCTTGCCTGTGAGCCTTACAGCAGATGTAAAAAGAAAGACTTGCATTTATATAGTGCCTTTCATGACCACAGGACATCCCAAAATGCTTTACAACCAATAAAGTACTTTTGAAGTGCATTCATTATTGTAATGTGGGAAACGCAGAAGCCAATTTGCACACAGCAAGCTCCCACAAACAGCAATGCAATAATTACCAGATAATCTGTTTTTGTGATGTTGATTGAGGGATAAATTTTGGTCAGAGCACTGAGGATAATTCCTCTGCTTTTCTTCAAAACAATGCCATGGAATCTTTAACATCCACCTGAGAGGGTAGCAGGGACCTCAGTTTAATATCCCATCTGAAAGACAGTGCAGAATCCCTTTAGCACTGCACTAGAGTGTTAGCATAGATTTTGTGCTAAGTCCTGGAGTGGAGCTCAAACCCACAACCTTCCTGACTCGCAAGCAAGAGTGCTACCAACTGAGCCATGACTGCTGCAATCTCAACTGCTTTTCAAACTTAGCCCCTGCTGGCTGGCTCTTCATTTCCAGCAATGGCTGGATATGGGCCCAACACTATAGCACCATCCATTTTCAGGGCTAGTTGATTCTGGAAGTGAGCTGTTCCACACTCCTGAGCAGATTCTGACTTCTATGGTTCATATCAACCAACACATTTTGTGGGGCCTTCGGCATTGGGTGCCTTAACCAGTGTTTGGTTCATCCTGCAGTGCCAGTTCTGCTTACCAAAAGTGGCCCACGAGACATTTGTCTTTCATGCCAAACTCCAAGCCAGCGAATTGGACTTCTTGTCCATTTAAAGTTTTAGATTGTTTCATATATCAATAACCATTTAGAAACACATTTGACTGCTTGCTAATAATTTGTAACTGGATAATATTGTTAAACTTATAATGCAGCAGTTTGCTTTAAACTAAACAGAACACAAGGGACACCAAAACTCATTTCTATTTTGAACTTTTCTTGTATTTTTACTCGCTCTAGATCCACACAGCAGAGTATGCCTGATACCAAAGAGTCAAGATGAACCTGTTAGCAGTACCTATATTAATGCCAACTACATTAGGGTGAGTAAGTGCATTGCTTACATTCATAATCAGCATAGATTGTATTAATGCTTCTACTGTCCAGTTACAGAGCAGTTATGCAGAAGCTTTCACCACGAATCTAAATTGTGGTTCTTGTTTCTCTTATTTCAATAATTGTTTAGTAATTTCTCCTAAATTATATCTATAGTACATGTATTTTAAGGTATGATCACAGCCAATAGACTTTCCTTTTAAATTCATCAAATTTAATTTACTAGATCCAGAAACTGGGAATGAGAAAAGAAGAAAACGTAGGTCTATCCAGTTTACCTTCTACCAGCCTGGTACTCACATGGTAAAACTATAATGAAGTTGATGACTAATCATTGCAACCAATCACTTACCAATTAGTCTGAAACAAACCTAGACATGAGGCAAAGAAAATCTATCAGTGATGCAAAACTTTGGGAACAGGTCCAAAGTCACCTATTCCTCCCAAACATGCTACATTTACCATATTTCATGTCACAAATTACTCAGATACTGTATCCAAAATGACTATTCTCTGAAAGAAATAATCTAATTTGCATTTGAATGTATCATTACTATCTGCTTCCACCATCTCCCTAGGGAACCTGTTCCATAGATTGACCACTCTCAATAAAATATTGTTTGCACAGCTTAGTTTCAACTTACAGCCCCTTTGAGGCCTTGTCCTCAGGTTCTACTATTTTGGACCAGGTGAAACAGCCATCTGCACTATTTAGTGTCTTTAGAATTGTAAAACAGGAACCATATTATCTCTCAACCTTTTCTTTTCCAGTGAAAACCCAGTTTACAAATCATCATTTAGTAATGCAGAACTTGAGTATTGCTGAAAACAGAGACATTTTGTCAAAGCTTTTCATCTTGCTCTCATCAGGACAATTCGCAAGAATACCAATGTAATGAAAGCAACAAATTTATACTATATGAGAAGAGAGTGCTGATTGGTTGGCAAGTGGACTCTGATTGGTAGAGGCATTGCCATGGATAATGCACCAGTTTAACCAGAATGCAACCAGAACGATTGAGGAATTGAATTATGAAGAATGATTATGTAAACTGGTGCATTCTCCATGGCAACGCCTCTACCAATCAGAGTCCACTTGCCAACCAATCAGCACTCTCTTCTCATATAGTATAAATTTGTTGCTTCCATTACATTGGTGTTCTTGCGAATTGTCCTGATGAGAGCAAGATAAAAAGCTTTGACAAAATGTCTCTGTTTTCAGCAATGCCCAGTTTACATAATCACTCTTCATAATTCAATTCCTCAGTCATTATGGTTGCCCTCTTCTGTATTCTCTCTGTAGCTGCAGTGTCCTTTTTGTACTGCAGTGGCCAGACTGTACGCTGTATTCTGAGTGCAGACAACCAATGATTTATAAAGTGGCAGGATTATCCCACTATTTTGGCTCAATATTAACCTTTTATTACATTCCCGCTTCTGTTACCATATATTAATTCTGCCCAAAGCCATTCTGTGTCTGCCCTTTCCTTTTTCTATATCTTCTCTCACTTATGCCTCAATACTGGGATTTATTTGTACTGCCATTCCACCCTCCTTTTCTCCTGATTTGGACCCTTCTGAACATTTATATCCTTTCAGATATGTATCTCATTGAGTGGAATTTTTCCATCATGTCTCTCTGATGCTAATGATGCCCAATCTATCAACCCCTACAAGACCTTCCAACTCACACATCTAATTTGGCGGACTACTTGTATTGTTGTTCCCTTTTCCATTTGCTTTTTTAACATTTTGATTTTGATTTTCTCCCACCATTTGAATTGGACTTACTAAACATTGATTTGTGTTTTCACTGTTACACCTTAGCATTTGCTTCCGTCAGTACAGGTACTCTCTTACATCACCTCATATCTAGTTTAAACACTATACCACCATTTTATCTATCCTGCCAGTCAACACCTCTATCGACAACCCCCCCACCCCCCACCACCATGCACCACCCCCCGCCCCCCCACCTCCCACCACCACCCCCAACACAACTTTTTGTTTAGGAGGAGCCCAACCAGTCTTTAGAAGCTCCCCCATTGCAAAAGGTGTTCCACTGTTTGAGGAACCAAAACCCTGATACCCTACACCAATGCATTAACCACATATTGCTCTGCCTGATTACTATCTGTCACTCTTTAGCACATGGCACAGGTCGCTCCGCTTCCAGCCCACTCCGCGATGCTCCTTGCTTTAAATGTAATTGTATAAAAGGAACAGGAGCAAAATACTAATCTTGTTTTCAACAAATGTCAAAAAGATGGTGATTAATTGAGTTAAATGTCAGTCAATAGAGTAGTTTTATTAAGGTTAGACCTCAGCCCAATAAGTAGTCAAATTGTCAACAGATAATTCAGCCCGCTGAAAATTAATAGGACCGCAACACTAATTAGAAATTCAATCCATATACAATGATAAAGCAAGGATTTATAATATTTTAGTAAGCTATTACACAATAAAGGTTTACACCATCTCATGAGAGTTTCCACAGCTTCTAAAATTAGTGCTGGCAATCAGGAGCACTACCAAGGAAATCTAACCCTGCTGTTTTTTTAAACAAACATTTTTTTCAATTTTGTCTTTAAAAAAAACTCATACAATAGTAAACATATTTGTCAGGTGTCTCAGGAATAAATAGCTCCTCTATTGGAGATTTTAGTATCCAATCAGTACAGACCCTTCCTACAAACTGGAGATTATCACTTTAACAGAGATTTTGTGCTCTATTGGAGATAGTATATTGTGTAGAAATGTGCTACTTTATATTAGAAATGTGCAATAGAGTCCGATTTCTCTTATCATTTATTGGAAATTGATTAGGCATTCTCCTATCTATAAATCTCAAAGTCAGCTCCCTGGCAGTTACAGTGTGGGGTAACACCACAAGTGTTAGTTACTAAGTTTAACATATAACATCTTTGGGAAGTAAATGAACATCTCTCTGATTTATAGCTGTTAAGAAATTGCTTTCATTAGGGTGATAATGTGAATGCTTGCTGCCTCTGCTTAAAGTGCAAAGGGCTATGCACTAAATTTTCTTTTGTATAACCAGTCATGCATATGTACTAAAAGACTAGCATCTTCATCTGTCATTCAGGGTTATGGTGGTCAGCAGAGGGCATATATTGCAACTCAGGGCCCTATGATCAATACAGTAAATGACTTCTGGTGGATGGTTTGGCAAGAGGACTGTCCTGTGATCGTCATGATAACCAAGCTGAAAGAAAAGAATGAGGTAAGGTCTGAACAGAGTTATATAATTGTGAGAGACCTGTTGCAAAAAATATGGCATTGCAAACAAAGGAAGCTCCCTGAAAATTACAGCAACTATATATAACTATCTTTAAAAGATCTGGTGTATCCTCACTGAGGAACTGCAGTCCTATTTTATCCCAGGAGTAAAGAATGTAACAATAATGGGGATAAAACAAGTTATGAAGATCTTCCTCAAGGGTGGCATTCAAAAAGACATTTAATTGTACTATTTCTATCACATTTTTAAAAATGCATATAGTAAGATTGAGTATACTCAAACATCATTAGAACTCCGATGCAGTTTTCAATTGTCATGGGACAACTGAAGGCCATTCGAAAAATGAGGCAGTTAGATCTGTTAGTAATTTTTGTGGGGCCAGGAGGAGCACTAATGCTTCCCTGGCTTCACAAAAAATAATCCCTAGCCCAGCCACCAATGCCCAAGCTTTCACAGCTCTCCCCCAGGTTCACCTCCACCATGTCACAAATGCATGAGCGGGTCATCGCATATGTGATGATGAGGCCTGAACATCAAAATGGCTGAGGCTTCTGACCATTTCCATCTGGCAGGCTCATCAAACTCATCTCCAATATCTCAAAGCAACAACAACAACTTGTATTTATATAGCATCTTTTACACTACAAAATATCCCAAGGTACTTCACAGGAATGGTACGGCCACATGGTGAGGGCTATGGGCGATTCCTACTGTTCAACTCCCACCTGACTGCAGCAAGTGTGTTTTGTTATTGGGGTTTAACCACTTTGTGTTTTATTTGTCAAAAAATAAGACAGCGGTTTCGGGTTGTGGGGGTGGGGGGTGGTCACAGTAAACCTGTTGAAGTCTCTCGGAAGTCAAGTTCTCATTGGTTGCAGTGTTTGTAGATTTCTCTCTCGGTTGAAAGTTCAGCTGAAGACAGTGGATTACGTCTAATTCTCTGCTGTATAGCTGTAGGTCCAGAATTCTACAGCAGGGTGCGTCCCTTCTGCTTTGTTGAATGTTATCCCAGCCCTTGAGCTGGAAAAGCTATTTGAATACAGCTTTCTGGGTCTGTCTGTCTGTCTCTCTCGGCTGCTTTTTAAGGTAATGATGTGTAACATCTCTCCTCTGTTGGAACACAGGTATTTCCTTCCCTGTTGTGATCGACAATGGTCTAGGGTATGGCTATTTCACACCTTCTTTGTTTCAGAAGAGCCCATTCAATTCAGAAGTGTCTCTTGATTGGTTCAGGATGAGAATAATCTGGTTATGATGTTTACACTTCACACCTTCTTTGTTTCAGAAGAAACTATTCAATTCGGGAATATTTCAGGATGGGTGTAAGATGGGTACAATTAACACCTCTTAGCTTTGAAGATATTCTTTTGTCCCTGTCAGACAGCTTTAATATACAAAGGTCAAGTCTTTTAACTTTTGGTGGCCATTTTGCAGAACATTGTTCAATTTTTAAAAGATTTTTTATAAGACATAATTTTTTATCAAAGTGATTCAAAGAAGAACAAAGAACAAAGATAATTACAGCACAGGAACAGGCCCTTCGGCCCTCCAAGCCTGCGCCGATCCAGATCCTCTCTCTAAACATGTAGCCTATTTTCTAAGGTTCTGTATCTCTTTTCTTCCTGCCCATTCATGTATCTGTCTAGATACATCTTAAAAGACGCCATCGTGCCCGCATCTACCACCTCCGCTGGCAACACGTTCCAGGCACCCACCACCCTCTGCGTAAAGAACTTTCCACGCATATCCCCCCTAAACTTTTCCCCTTTCACTTTGATTCCTGACAACACAGCGGCCCGCTGACGTCATCAGAGTGTGCTATGCTGTGCACATGCGTAGTTTCATCTTGCCAGAACTTAGTGGCATATGCACAGGATGACATCATCACACCGCACAAATGTCCTCGTGTATCGCGCAGGCGCGATAATGCGTCATTGGGTATCCAGCCCCTCACTCGGATGCAGGAAGCGACTGAATAGGAGACTGTGAGGCTGGAGCTCTCCCCCCTCAGCAACTCGCTCCAGGTCTCGACGCTTCCTCCCCTCAGCTGCTCACTCCAGACCTCGCTGCTCCCCTCCACTCCCCGATTGTTCCTCGCTTTGCGCCACCCCGCTCACTCCCCCCCACCCCAGCTAGCTCTAAGCTGCGCTGCTTCCCTTCTCTTGGCCAATCGCTCCTACGTCGCCCGGTCACCCTTGCTTCTTCGGGTGGCGTGTGGAGACTGATGAAATGTGGGAACGAGTAGAGGAAAGCAGCACTACCCAGTGTTCGCAGTGGGGGCCAGGGGAGCATGCAGCCGTCCGGAGAGTGGGGTGGCGCAAGCAGGGAACAATCGGCCAGGGAAGTGGGGGGAAACAGCGAGGTCTGGACCTAACGGCAGGGTGGATGTGAGGAGAGAAAGCAAGGTGCCGAGGGGGGAGAGCGGCCAGTGTGGCGGGAGATAGTAGCTGCGTTCAGGTAAAATCAGTCCGGATCAGTAATATAAACGAATCATAGTAACACATTGGCAGCACATTTTATACTCTGCCTGATTTTCTTTTCCATTGATCGGGGTGCCAATTCACTATCTTCCAATGGAAATTCAATCATAAAATTCCTTTTGTATTTAATAGGATTACTGGAATATTAAATGGATCTGAGGATTGCAGTTAGTATCCTACAACTACATAATATTACTGGGCTTCCATCCAACTTAATGTAAGGTTAGTTCGCTAGAACCATCTGGCCATGAGCATTTCCTGTGATAAATTGAGCAGTGCCATCTTTAATCCTGACAGCTGCCTGAACGTCGCAGATACTGACGTTCCAGCTGAAGAGCCTGCATTTGCACATGTGCAAGCACTGCGCCGCCTACTGGTTGCATTGTCAGCAAACGCAGCCATTTTCTATTGTCACACTTCTTGTATGCGTGACAGGAGTGTTATCAAACACCGAACTACATAAGGAGATATTAGGATAGGTAATCAAAATTTTGATCAAAAAGGTAGGCTTTAAGAGATGACTTAAAGGAAGAGAGAGAGTTAGAGAGGTGGAGAGGTTTCGGGAAGGAATTCCAGTGATTAGATTTTTTTTAGATTAGAGATACAGCACTGAAACAGGCCCTTCGGCCCACCGAGTCTGTGCCGAACATCAACCACCCATTTAGGACCAAGGCAGCTGAAGGCGCATTGATTAAAATTGGGATGAACAAGAAGTCAGAATTGGAGGCATGCAGAGATTGCAGTCGGTTGCAGGGCTGGAGGAGGTTACAAACATAGGGAGGGGCAAAGTCATGGAGGGATTTGAAAATGAGGTTGAAATTTTTAAATTTGAGGGATTGCCAGACTAGGAGTCAATATAGGTCAGTGAGCGTGGTTGATGGGTGAATGAGACTTGGTGCGAGTTAAGATATGAGCAGCAGAGTTTTGAATGAGTTAAAGTTTCTGGAAGATGAAAAATGGGAAATCGGCCAGGAGAACATTGGCATAGTCAAGCCCAGAGGTTACAAAGGCATGGATGCATATTTCAGCAGCAGATGAGTGGGAAGAGAAATCATTGCAGGTGATTCTCTGGCTACAACTGGATAGATAAGTATGGAACCAGGTGAGGACAGTCCCACGTACCTGCATGATGGAGGAGAGGTGTTGGAGGAGGATGGTGTGCTCAACCATGCCAAAGGCTGCAGACAGGTCAATAAGAATGAGGAAGGATAGTTTACCATGGTCACAGTCTGATAGGATGTCATTTGTGACTTTGTTAAAAAGCCATTTCAGTGCTGTTGCAGGGGCAGAAACCTGATTGGAAGTCTCCAAATATCATGTGCGGGGAAGATGGGCAAGGAATTAGGAGGGGACAGCATGTTGAAGGACATTGAAGAGGAAAGCAAGGTTGGAGATTGGTCAGTAGTTTGCAAGGACAGAGGGGACAAGGGTGTTTTTTTTTGAGGTGGGAGTGATGAAACCAGATTTTAAGGTGAGGGGGAAAATATCTGAGGAGAGGGAATCGTTAACAGTATCAGCTAACATGGGGGCCAGGAAGGAAAGTGAGGTGGTTAAGAGTTTGGTGGGAATATGGTAGAGGTGGCAGGAGGTGGGTCTCATGGACAAGATGAGCTCGGAGAATGCATGAGGGGAGATAGGAGAAAAACTAGAAAAAGGTAAAAGTTCAGGGCTAAGGCAAGGGGGAGTCTTGGTGGGCTAGGGGAAAGAAGGGAAACCACAGAGGCAACTGAACGGATGGCCTCAATCTTAGTGACAAAGAAGTTCATGAGTTCCTCACATTTGTTAGAAGTGAGATCCCCCAATTTGTAATTTGGGATATGGAACTTGATTTTCTAAGTACGTTAAAGAAAGAAAAGAATTTATGTAGTGGGTTGTCATTTCTCTCAGAAACATCAAAAAGTGTTTCACATAAAGTGATTTGTTTTAAAGTACAGTGACTGTTAAGTGGGAAAATCTGTACTGCACTGATATCACCGCTTTGTTATCTGTCAGTAAGGGTGTGGGACTTGGAGCTTACAGACATGAACTTGGGCCCTGAGAGTGAGATCAAACCTGTGCTCGTACAAAACTTTCTGGACAGTGAACATTGAAGCTTAGGATGGATTTTGCTACCACTATACTTCATATGTCCACAATGGAGATGCCAGCATGTAGTTTAAGAGTTAAGAGACATTAAGAGCTTTGGCTGCCCCAGAGGAAATGGTCTATGCACACTTCCCTCCCAAGGCTGTAATACAGATGTTCGAAGTAAAGAAATGGCACTCATGCACAGCAGACATACAACATTTTATATCATTCTCCGTGATAAAAGATTTTTTCCGCCGTGGACATAATTGAAATGTCTGTCATACATGCCTGTCGATTTTCTTCCTATTGGCCATTTCGCCAACTGTATTGCAGAAAATTGTTCTCCCCAAGAAATTCTTCCCCCAGCCAGACTCTCCCAAATAAAGTTCTGTCCAGTCACATTGTAGCAATTAAAATTTCTCTGAGATAGAGCCACCATATGGATTACTCATCTACTTCAATATAGTCTTGTAAAAACCTCTAACATATTAAGTGCTGAGAATCTTAATTTTTTGGATGATATGGTTGTAGCAGTTTATATTAGTTCCTTGATTTTTTAAATTCGTTCTTGGGATATGGACATCACTGGCTAGGGCAGCATTTATTGCCCATCCCTAATTGTCCTTGAGAAGGTGGTGGTGAGCTGCCTTCCTGAACTGCTGCAATCCTTGGGGTGAAGGTACACCAACAGTGCTGTTAGCAAGGGAGTTTCAGGATTTTGACCCAGTCACAGTAAGGAACAGCGATATAGTTCCAAATCAGGATGGTGTGTGGCGTAGAACTTGTAGGTGGTGGTGATCCCATGCATCTGCTGCCCTTGTCCTTCTAGGTAATAAAGGTCGCGGGTTTGGAACGTGCTGTTGAAGGAGCCTTGGGGAGTTGCTGCAGTGCATTTTGTAGATGCTACTCACTGCTACCACTGTGTGTCGGTGGTGAAGGGAGTGAATGTTGAAAGTTTTCTTATTCTAAATAAGTCCATAAATGTCATCCTGACAAGAAATAAGGCATTCCCCTCCAGTTTATGCTCATGTAACTACTTAGTGGGAGGACGAATAAATGTATTATAACTGCTGGTTCATTTTGTTGACATCGTAACAAAAACTATTCAGGTGAACAGCTTGTATTTGGTGGTCGGGCAACATGATTTCAGATCTGTCACCTTCATCCAAACAGTGATCACCAATAGCCATCCATGCCTCTTCCTGGAGTCTACCGCCACATTCTCCATGGTGGCAACAGAAAATGTGGTGGAAACCGATGGCCCTTTTCTCATGACACCATTTCCATGCAGGAGATATGGAAGAAAAGGCCATCAATTACCTGAATTTTCCACAATTCACTGCCATGGTTCTGTCTGATTTTAAGAGGCATTGCAGAGGAAAGTTCCCCTTTATTAATTTCTTATTTTCGTTGGAAAAGTGTAATGTAGTGTGGCAGTAAGAAAGAAGGAAGAGCTTGCATGGTCTCAGGATGTCCTAGAGCACTTTAATCACTGTTGTAATGTCGGCAAATGTGGCAGCCAAATTTGTGCGCAGCAAGGATCCACAAACAGCAATGATATAAATGATCAGATAATCTGTATATGTGATGCCAGTTGAGAGATAAATGCTGGCCAAGAGAACTCTCCTGTTCATCTTCAAATCATGCCATGGGATATTTAACACTACTGAAATAAGGGACAGAACCTTGATTTAAAATCTGATCTGAACACCAGCCTGCTAACATTTATGCATTTCCCCGGTAATGCAATGAAGTGTTATCCTCTGTTATGTGATCAAGAACTGGAGGGGAACTTGAACCCAATGACCTTCGAACTCGGTTGTCTGAGTTCTGCCATTGAGCCAAGCTGACACAATTTCAAAAATCACTGCGATGTTTTACAAGCAGAACCTTCCAAAATTGCCGCTATACGATGAAAAGAGTTCAGCGGTATTATTTGCTATTTTTAAAAATAATCAACTTCCAATCTTTTTGCAACAATTTCATTGGAGAGAGGACAGATCCAAAATGGTGCCTTTCACCCTATTGAGAAAAAAACATTTATAGACGGCCCCTTACTTCAGTTGACGGGTTTTGCTGCTACAGCATTGCGCTACTCTGATATCCAGTAGTTTGAGATTTATGGAGTTTGTTTTGTCAGAAAGTTCAGGAGATGCACCACACCCCAAAACAAATATGTATGGAAAAGCAGATGATAAGTTCAAAAGTTAGGAGTGAGAGCAAAGAGTGAAGACAGAAAAATTGGAAGGCCCAGTAGAACTAAGTCATAAATGAGTTTTGTTGGCTCTTGACCCAGATTATCGTTATTCTTTATCCCATGCCAAAATGAAAATTTGCAAATGAACTACAGGAGGGAACATTTGGTTTGGATTTTCCTAAATTGGGATTACTTGAGATCTAGATTTGCTTCATATTTGTTCATATACACCTATATATTGAGGCAACAGTAATTACTGCATCTAGAGAGCACCTTTAATGTTAGAAAACAGAAAAGGCACTTAATAGAGGTGTAAGCAAAAATGGACATCAAGCCAAGGTCAAAAAGGTGTACTTTAAGGAAAGTTATAAAAGAGGAGTTCCCTGATGAGGACCTTTCGTACTTTGGTCTTGACTCTAAGACGGGAAAGGTTGAACAACCTGCCATCTGATCTTATGTGGAGGAAAATGCCTTCTTCTGAAGACTTGAACGCATGTGAGAGCAGCAGGGAGAAGAAAATCCCAAACAGTGTAGGTGCGAGAACACAGCCCTGTTTCATGCCACTCAGGATAGGAAAGGGGTCTGATGAGGCACCGCTATGCTGAATTGTGCCTTTCATATTGTCATGGAATGAGGTAATGATACTTAGTAGCTTTGGTGGACATCCAATCTTTTCTAGTAGTCTGAAGAGACCACGTCTGTTGACGAGGTCAAAGGCTTTGGTGGGATCTATGAAAGCAACATAGAGGGGCATCTGTTGTTCGCGGCATTTCTCCTGTAGCTGGCGAAGGGAGAACAGCATGTCAATGGCGGATCTCTCTGCTCGAAAGCCACACTGTGCCACAGGGTAGACATGCTCAGCCAGCTTCTGGAGTCTGTTTAAAATGACTCGAGCGAAGACTTTCCCCACTATGCTGAACAGGGAGATTCCACGGTAGTTGTTGCAGTCACCGCAGTCACCCTTGTTCTTATAGAGGGTGATGATATTGGCATCACGCATGTCCTGTGGTACTGCTCCCTCATCCTCTTTGCTGACGATGCTGTATTAACATCCCACACAGAAGAGTGTCTGCAGAGACTCATCGACAGGATTGCAGCTGCCTGCAACGAATTTGTCCTAACCATCAGCCTCAAGAAAACGAACATCATGGGACAGGACATCAGAAATGCTCCATCCATCAATATCGGTGACCACGCTCTGGACGTGGTTCAAGAGATCATCTACCAAGGCTCAACTATCGCCAGAAACCTGTCTCTCGATGCAGAAATCAACAAGCGCATGGGAAAGGCATTCGCTGCTATGTCCAGACTGGCCAAGAGAGTGTGGGAAAATGATGCACTGACACGGAACACAAAAGTCCGAGCGTATCTAGCCTGTGTCCTCAGTACCTTGCTCTATGGCAGCGAGGCCTGGACAACGTATGTCAGCCAAGAGCGATGTCTCAATTCATTCCATCTTTGCTGCCTCCGAAGAATCCTTGAGATCGGGTGGCAGGACTGTATCTCCAACGCAGAAGTTCTCGAGGCTGCCAACATCCCCAGCATATACACCCTACTGAGCCAACAATGCTTGAGATGGCTTGGCCATGTGATCCACAAGGAAGATGGCAGGATCCCCAAGGATGCATTGTACAGGAAGCTCGTCACTGATATCCAACCCACCGGCCGTCCATGTCTCCACTTTAAAGATGTCTGCAAATGCGACATGAAGTCCTGTGACATTGACCACAAGATGTGGGAGTCAGTTGCCAGTGATCGCCAGAGCTGGCAGATAGCCATAAAGGCAGGGCTAAAGAATGGCGAGTCGATGAGACTTAGCAGTTGGCAGGAAAAAAAGACAGAAGCGCAAGGAGAAAGCTAACTGTGTAACAGCCCCGACAACCAATTTTATCTGCAGTGCCTGTGGAAGAGTCTGTCACTCTAGAATTGACCTTTATAGCCACTCCAGGCACTGCTTCACAAACCACTGACTACCTCTAGGCGCTTACCCATTGTCTCTCGAGACAAGGAGGCCAAAGAAGAGAAGAAGATTTAGATTAGATTAGATTAGAGATACAGCACTGAAACAGGCCCTTCGGCCCACCGAGTCTGTGCCGAACATCAACCACCCATTTATACTAATCCTATATTCCTACCAAACATCCCCACCTGTCCCTATATTTCCCTACCACCTACCTATACTAGTGACAATTTATAATGGCCAATTTACCTGTCAACCTGCAAGTCTTTTGGCTTGTGGGAGGAAACCGGAGCACCCGGAGAAAACCCACGCAGACACAGGGAGAACTTGCAAACTCCACACAGGCAGTACCCGGAATCGAACCCGGGTCCCTGGAGCTGTGAGGATGCAGTGCTAACCACTGCGCCACTGTGCCGCCCTATAAGATAAAGGAGGAGAGGGAGGTAGCGAGATAGAAGAGTTTGTAGTAAGAATTCCAGAACTAGGTGGCTGACGGCACGGATGTCATAGTTGGGCTGAATGGAGAAGGTGATGCACAAGAGGCCAGACTCAGAAGAACAGGAGTTTTTGGAGGGGGGTAGTTGTAATACAAGAGAGGAAATTAGAGAGTGTATAAGGAGCAAGGGCATGAAGGAACTTAAACACAAGGATTAGATTTATAAATTTGAGGTGTTGGGGGACTGGGAGCCATAGTAGGCCAGTGAGGTTTTAATCAACACTCCTAATCTTTCCTTTTCCTCCTTTTCCTTTGCCTTTGTGAAGTGTTTTGGCACATTTTTCATCCTTGATGTTGAGATCCCTGCGTCGCCTCTTTTCTGGAAGGCCCGGCGAATTTAATGCCAATCAGGCATTTAACCAGACAGTGGCGGCCATTCACAAGCCTTTTTGACCCCGAACTAAATTTTGGCAGAGGCGGGGTCCAAACCTCAAACCCGCAGCAGGGGAGAGCATAAAATTCCACACTTGCACTCCATTTTATGCCCTTCCAGGAACGAGCTTGGAGGCAGGGGGAACATAAAATCGAGTGGGAGACTGTGGGGGTGCCATTTACGTTGCCTACCTGCCCCCTCTGCTATTTTACCAGCGGTGGGAGAGGTGGCAAATGCCCACTCACCCCAGTTCAATTGAGGCCCTTAAGTGCCATTTAATTACTACTGCAGCATCTGAGGAGACCACCCAGTAATACTGGTGGCCTCCTTGTGGGCTGGGGGTAGCCCTCCTGATCAGGCACCCAGTGACCCACGGAGTGCCCAACCCCCACAACAGCACCTGCTGCCCCCACTAAAATGCCCCCCCCACCCTACATTCCGACCCCCACCCCCAACACCAAGGCCCAACTGATTGACATTTCAGGTGGAGTGTGGCCACTGCCACCACATAAAATTCCAGCCATAGAGTCGTACAGCATAGAAACAGGCCCTTCGGCCCACCGCGTCCATGCCGACCATAATGCCTATCTATACTAATCCCACCTGCCTGCATTAATTCCATATCCCTCTATGCCTTGCTCATTCAAGTACCTGTCCAGTACCTTCAAGTACAGTGGCGCAGTGGTTAGCACCGCAGCCTCACAGCTCCAGCGACCCGGGTTCAATTCTGGGTACTGCCTGTGTGGAGTTTGCAAGTTCTCCCTGTGTCTGCGTGGGTTTTCGCCGGGTGCTCCGGTTTTCTTCCACCACCAAAAGACTTGTAGGTTGATAGGTAAATTGGCCATTATAAATTGCCCCTAGTATAGGTAGGTGGTAGGAGAATATAGGGACAGGTGGGGATGTGATAGGAATATGGGATTAGTGTAGGATTAGTATAAATGGGTGGTTGATGGTCGGCACAGACTCAGTGGGCCGAAGGGCCTGTTTCAGTGCTGTATCTCTAAATAAAATAAATAAATAATAAATATCGCTACTGTTCCTGCCTCCACCACCTCCTTAGGCAGCTCATTCCAGATACCCACTATTCTTTGTGTGAAGAATTTACCCCTTTGATCCCCTTTAGGCTTGTTCATGTTATAGTTGTAACAGTAGTCATGAACCATCCATATCAAGAACATAAAAGAGATAATTCCACAATCCAGTGCTGCCACCAAGAAGTGAAACTCCTGATGAGAATCAGCCCCATTAGAAGCATCCTTATGGTTTTTTGCCCTATTCTGTGCCGGGTTGGGTGATCTACGACAACAACAGCAAGCTGTATTAATAGCATCTTCAGTAAAACATCCCTAGGCACTTCACAGGAGCATTATAAAAAAAATTAAGGAGATATTAGGACAGATGGCCAATAGCTTGGCCAAAGAAGTAGGTTTCAAGGTGTGTCTTAAAGGAGGAAAGCGAGGAAGAGAAGTGGAAAGATTTTGGGGGGGAATTCCAGGTTTTGGCAGCTGAAGACACAGTCCCCAATGGTGGAGCGATTAAAATCGAGGATGCTCAAGAAGGCAGAATTAGAGGAGTGCAGATATCTCGGAGGGTTGTAGGATTGGAGGAAATTACAGAGATAGGGTGGGTTGAGGCCATGGAGGGTTTTGAAAACATTGATGAGAATTTTAAACTCAAGGTGTTGCTTAACCGGGAACCATTACAACTGCTTTTAGTGTCCTTAGACCAGGAAGGAGGGACAATAAGTTATGGTTCCCACTGCTGCTTAAAATGCACTGACCACTGCTGGTAAAAACGAGTGTCAGCAATGGCAAGATCAGGTTTGGCTATGATACTCTTCACAATCAAATATCCTGCAGGCATACATGACATTAGCCCACAGGTGAAGAATAGCCGGTTGTGTGAGATATCATCACAGAATTGTTACAGCGCAGAAGGAGACCATTCAGCCCATTGTGTCTGCACGGCTCTCCGAAAGAGCAATTCACCTAGTGCCATACTCCTGCTTTCTCCCCATAACCCTGCACATTCTTCCTTCTGATATAACAGTCGAATTGCCTTTTGAATGCTTCAATTGAACCTACCTCCACCACACTCTTAGGCAACGCATTCCACTTGCTGCATGAAAAAGCTTTTCCTTGTGTCACTTTTGCTTCTCTTACCAATTACTTTAAATCTGTGCCCTCTTATTCTCAATCCTTTCACGAGTGAGAACAGTTTCTCTCTATCTACTCTGTCCAAACCCCTCATGATTTTGAATACTTCTATCAAAATCATCTCTCAGGCTTCTCTTCAAGGAAAACAGTCCTAACTTCTCCAATCACTCTTTATAACTGAAGTAAGGTATGACAGGTATGAGGAACAGAATCCCAAAATGAACTGCCACTTTCAGGATAGGCGGGAGGAAAATTGAAGAGGAAGTAAGTATTCAGCTCAGGCAGAGATATAAGCTTGCTTCCACTCATTTAAATGTCAAATTCCTTTATCCTGTGATTTTTCTTTAAAGGAAGGTGTGATTTATACAGATCCTTTAATTTCCACAGGACATCCAATAAATTACGTTTTGAAATGTACTTGCTGTTGCTTTCGTAGAAAATGTGAAAGCCAAATTTCATAGAATAATTTAATTATACAGCACAGAAAGAGACCATTCAGCCCATCATGCTCGTGTCAGCTCTTTGATGGAGCTAAAAAATTAATCTCACTCTCCCACTCTTTCACCTTAGCTCTGCAATTTGTTTCCTTTTCAAGTATCTAATTGTCTTTTGTACACTAAGTCGCACGAGACGAAGAACAACAACAGCAACCTGTATTTATATAGTGCCTTTAAAGTAATAAACCGTCCCAAGGCACTTCACAGGATGGTTATAACGTAAAAGTTGACACATAAGGTGATATTGAGGCAGATAGCCAAAAGCTTGGTCAAAGAGGTAAATTTTTAAAGGGCATCTTAAAGGAGGAAAGGGACGTAGAGAGTTTAGGGAGGGAATTCCAGACTTTATAGCTGAAGCAGCTGAAGGCAAGGCCACCAATCGTGGAGCAATTAAAACTGGCTATGCTCAAAAGCCAGAATCAGATGAACTCAGACCAGAGGTTTGTGGGACTGGAGGAGATTGCAGAGATAGGGAAGGGTGAGGCCATGGAGAGATTTGAAAACAAGGATGAGTATTTTAAAATCAAGTCATGGCTTGACTGGCAACCAATGTAGGTCCGCAAGTACAGGGGTGATGGGTGAACGGGACTTGGTGCAAGTAAGGACATAAGCAACAGAGGTTGGAATAGTCAAGTCTAGAGGTAACAAAGGCATGGATAAGGGTTTCAGCAACAGGTGAGCTAAGGCAGGGGTGGAGTCGAGCAATGTTACACAGTTGGAAATAGGCGGTCTTAGTGATGGCGTGGCTATATCAACAGAAGCTCATCTTGGGGTCAAATATGACACCAAGGTTGTGAACAGTCTGGTTCAGCCTCAGGCAGTTGCCAGTTAATCTGGCGCTACTTAAGAGATGAATGTTGGCCAAGACACTGGGAGATTTCCCCTCCTCTTCTTTGAAAAAGTGCCATGGAATTTTTTATATTCATCTGAATGGGTGCTCAAGGCCTCGTCACTTCGGTGCAATGTTAAGTCGGCATCAACAACACTGCAGCATTCCCTCAGTTCTGTACTGAAGTGTTAGCCTCAATTATCTGGAACCTGAACCCGCAAAGTTTTGATTCAGAGGCTAGAGTGTTGTCACTGAGCCATGCTGATTGAAAGTAAGATATTCCCAGAAGTAAACACCTTTAACAATGCATTTTAGATTGGGCATATTTGACGAAGTTATAAATAGCTCATTAAGGCTTAGCTAACATTGTATGAGACAATAAGTAGGATATGTCTGTATGAATAGGTTTAGCACATTGTCCGCCCAGTTTTGAATGTTGATAGTTTAGCTGGTACAGGATCAAGAAAAACACCCTGGATATAGCTAAAAGCTTTGGCGATCAAATAGCTTCTTTATCTCTGTGTCTCAGAAGGAGTTGATTTGCTTCATGATCGACAGCTGACAATGGTGGATTTGGTCTGTCGTTTTGGCATTATTAACAATAAAATAAAATCACAATGAGAGGGAGGAGCATGAACTGTTCACTTTGATTCCAGAGCTGATAAAAACAAATATATCACACAATGAATATATGCTGTTCATTAAATGAAATTTCTGAAGATACTGAACACTACTCTGCACTAGTAAGGTGAGAGACATAGGAAACTGAGGACTTACATGACTATTGGGGAAACAATCGTCTGATGGGCTATTCCCAGGACAGGTATACTTGCCTTTCAAATCTGTGCTTCTGTATATTTCCAGTGCACTTAAATGCTGCTTTAACCTTAATAAGTTCATAATTCTGAGTGTGAAATGTTCAAATACTCAGGATAGATTTCAGCTTGTACTTGGTAAATGAACACAGTGTCGATCTAAGGTTCAGCTGTTAATTCATTGAGTCGAAGATATGATCAGGCTGCAGTGGTTTAAGAAATCTGTTTTTGATATAATGTGACAAAGTGATTTATCCATTACACTATTCCTGTAAAGTGTTTCTTGTATTAAAATGGTTGGAATTATTCACCTCGCCTTTTTCCTGTGACACTGCTATGTTTGAAACAATCTCTGCAAAAAATCTGATCACTAGCTGCTAAACTGAACTATGTCATTCTCTTATTTTTTGTTGCATGTTTAATTTAATGTCTCTGTTGTCATCAACATTCTTGCATCAGGTATAGTTTTCTTTACCCTTCTAGTGGGCTGTTATGCATAATCGCTCAGTGCAATGCTATGTTCTACCTGTTATTAAATCATTTTGAATTGTTTTTCCATTCTTTTACTACTGGCACTTAAGTATGTTTTTCTAAAATTTCTGTCAAGTTTCAAGTGGTTTACATATACAATTAAATGTGCGTGTATGCTTGTGAAGGAGTTAATTGTGTGTTTTGGAGAACAAGGCCAGGTCCTCCTCTGGGTGTGCTATTTCAATTAAAACTTTTCTATATCCTAATAATGCTTCAAAAACAAGGAAATCAGTATTCATATACATTTTAGCCAAGGTAAATAGTGTTTCCCATATAAATAGGATCGCATTTATTTCCAACACATACAACATTGAACATTTTATATCATGCAAAGAAATCCAAATCAAACAACAGTAAACACAATGTGTCTTTATTTATTTTATTTTATTTTATTTTGATCAAGGCATGCTGCTCATTGTGAAGTAGTTTAATCACTCAAGGACTGAACATTTAAATATGCTTGTCTAACAATATGAAACGTAGTCAGGTCTAAACTGAGGAATACCACTTTATGTCAACAATTTAAAAAGTACTGTTTTATGTTCATTTCAAATAGATATGGGAAGTCTCCCCAAAAGCCTTGCAACCCAATGTAGCAGCAAGTCCTATTGTTTCTTTTTACTGGAATTAGCAGTCTGAGGCTGGTGATTCCGTATCAGTTCCGGGTAGGCAGTAATACTGTCCGTCGGGAATTGCATGGATTACGTGCATGCAGAGCCTTCCTTCTGAGCAGTTCAAATTTGAGAGGCACAATAGACTGCAATTTTAAATCTAGTGGCTTGACTTTGCTCCTTCACTTCTGCTCAGTTTTTTTTTCATGATTTGCCCATTCAATTTTAATATGTAACTATCATGACTCAGCAGCTAAAGTGGTCTTCCATTGAAGGTAGGACGTCAGCTTTAAAAACTGTGCAGGAGCCAAGGAGATGCCATCAGCTGTGGCAGCAGCAGACAATAGGGAAGCTGAGAAGTGGGATAGTATTAGCACGGCAAACCCGAATGGCAGAGATAGGGCAAAATTCAAATTCTGATGGCTGTTCTAAAGTTACTATCACTGTGAAAATCGGAGATCCAAACATCTGTCCAGGTTACTCAACCAAAGAACTCAAACCATTTACATACTTTGCACCAAGAAGTGCAGATTATTAAGAAAATGAAATTGATTTTATTCCTCAGCTTTGCTTTATTGAAATAAGATTGTGTAGTAGCAGCAGAATGCAATATCAAAATAAAATGAATAAGGCGGCATTTAATTTAGATCCGTTTTACCCTGTCTTAAGCAAATGTTTAAATCATGTTTAAATCATTGAGGTTTGGATCACATCAAGTACATTAAAAGCAATTCTATTTTTTGTCACAGAAATGTGTTTTATATTGGCCAGAGAAACGGGGTATATATGGGAACGTTGAAGTTCTTGTAAACAGCGTTACTGAATGTGAACATTACATCATCCGGGACCTTACTCTTAAGGTAAAAGTGGCTGAAAACAGTACTTAAATGATAAGAATTGAACTTCTCTTAATCTACAATTGAGATATTTATATTCTAATTAAATACAAAATTAACATTTTTCAACGTTCATGTAGTAATAAAAATGCTCTGAGAAAGCAGTATAATTGTTTAATTTTACATAATTATGACTGAACTGTCAGTGCATTATTTCAACTAGGAATTTTTTAGTAAGCATCATAATATACATATTATGTATTTATAAGAACAAAATGACAAGAAAAGGATATTAAGCTGATTAAGATTCACCCTCCTGATGTTCTAACTCACAGCTGCAACCCCAGATACATTTTGTATGCACCAAATATAATTGTCTTTACCACCCTGCCTGACGGATTATCCTGAAACTTTATCACCATTTGAGTGAAAGAAATTCTACCAACTGTTTTAAATTTAGTTTCACTAATTTGAATGTATTACCCCATTGAAGTAATCTATATCTTTTAATGCTTTCCAGCTTGATGAAATCCCGCCTTAATCTCTTAAATTTGTACAAATTGAACTTCTATAATCTTTCTTCATAGCTCAGTCCTTTAAACTTCAGGATGCTTAGTTGCTTTTCTCTGCACTTTCACCTACTCGTGGATGAACCTTTCACAATTATGCTAATCAAAATTGAATGATGCACTCCATGTCACCTGACCAATGCATTCCAAAACTATAGCACAACCCCTGTAAACTGTCTGGCTGTGTATCCTGACATGCCAGTTATTTTTTTTACTGCTTTGCCAAAGTAGCTCAACATTGAAAGAGTGAGTTTAGTATTATTTCAAGGCCCCTTTCTAAGGCCATGTTAATTTTATTCCATTAAATGTGTTAAATATGTCACAGATTTTATTAAAACAATATCAGTACTTAACATTTCTGGTATTTAATTTGCCATTTATCTGATGATAATTCTTAAAGACACAATTGCAAGAATTGAAGTCCTGAGGTGAAATACTGCGATGAAGAATGGTACTACTTTTATTATTGGGTGAAAAACCTTGGTGAAGAGAGAAGAATGATAATGTAAGACATAACAAGGTTGAGATAGATCAAGAAGAGGTGATATTAGATGGTGCCAAACTTCAGTTTTAAAAGCCTGTAGATGGTAGGAGAAAGAGACTGAGGAAAGTGATGAGCATCACAGCGAGAAAGGGGTAGAGAGGAGGTAGTTCAATGGAATGATGAAAAGTATTACCAAAATTAATAATATTTGCCTTTGTCTTTTTTGACCAGCGTGAAGGCAAGTCTCAAAACATAAAGCACTACTGGTACAAATCCTGGCCTGACCACAAGACCCCAGATAGTGCCCAGCCACTACTGCAACTCATGCTGAAAGTGGAGGAGACCAGACAGAAATCACCTGGCCGAGGCCCAATTGTTGTGCACTGCAGGTAAAGTGTTTTATCAACATCCTCTGCATTTAGTCTGTGAGGAACCTCCGTCCTTATTTCTAGAAAAGATGATTTAACACATTTTGTACCGGAGTCACAGTGGACAATGAACTAGACTATTATAGTTTGAATATAATTCATGTAAACAATTAAAGCAAAATTTCAAAATTAAAGATCCAATCTTGTACCATTACAAAAGCAGTAAAATTATTAATCAGTTGAGTTTTTATTGAATTATTCACCTGTACTTCAGGTGAGTCATGCTCACAAGTGCACAGATTGCGGGCTGAATTTTACCAGGCCTCCAATGTCAGGGGCCGTGGCAGGGGAGCCCGGCAAATTCTTTTGGGAGAGGCCTGCCATGACTCCCTTCGCTGGGAAGACCCCGCTGCATTTTACCGGCAGGAGCGAGGCCTTGGTGTGGCCCCTCACCTGCATATGCTAATCATATTAAAAGTAATGAATAAACACTTACCTGGTCTTTACGGCCATCCCAGGCCAATATTCCGGCCACTGACTGGAACTCTCGCACCTTTGGATCTCCGTACATTGGTGGGGAGGGGGAAGGAGTGAAATTTATAGGGCAGTGGGGTGTAGAGGGAGTGGGGAAAACCACTCCAATTGGTTGTGGGGATGATGGGAAGGAGTTGAGGGTCAAAGGTGCTGAAGTTGGGGGGTGAAAGTACAACATAATAAGTGGTGTTCTGGGGGGATAGGTCATTTTATTTATTGAAAACTCAGAGGCAGGGTGAGAGAGGGGATTCAAAGTTTAAATAAATTTTTATTTCTAATTTTAGTGTGGCAGGACCTTTAAAAATTTTAATTTACCTGAAGGACTTGAAGCCCTTTAAAAATGGAGCAGGCGCCGCTTCTATGTCATCAGTGGTGGCTGTTCTGCCCCCTCCATTTAAATGAGCCCCCACGCGAAATATTGTGGCGGCTCAGCGGCGCACAAGTCACTCATGCGCCACGCCTTCTTTCAAGCTTGCCGCCGAGAACGGTGGCGAGCTTATAAAATTCAGCCCTGTGACTGTGTGAATGATTAATAGCTGTGGTATGAACTGAAGCAGAAGCAGTATTTTTAGAATTCCTCCTCCCCTGAGAGTGGGGTTCATGACTTGTTATTAATGAATCAGTACTTGGTTTACTGCTTCATATCCCATTTAATCACTTGCTTGTATTTTCACATAGTCAGTGATGGAGGGCCAAGGAGGAGCTGAACATTTGCCCATTTAATTAAACTCCCTCAGCAATAAGCTTCGCAAAATCACCAAACTAACAATACCTGTTTAAAGTCAACCCAATCTTCAGTTCTCAAAATTATTCATTTGATCCATTCAGTCCAAATATTCAAAAAGAAAGAAAGGATTTGCATTTATATAGCACCTTTCATGACCACAGATCATCCCAAAGCACTTCACAGCCAATGAAGTACTTTTGAAGAGCAGTTATTGTTATCATGTGGGAAATGTGGCAGCTGATTTGCACACAGCAAGCTCCCTCAAATGGCAATGTGATTTTTTCAAAAAATATACTTTATTCATAAAATATATAAACATACATTACTAAACAATTCAAATTTGACATTACATAAAGATCAATTACTTTCAATACAGTACAACACAAGGTACGTCACTAATCGTGCCATTTCAAGTTATATTAACAGTGTACATTCTATTACGACCAAGGCAGGAGGAGTACACTGTTTGTTCTAGTTCCACACAGGTCATAACATATATTTTAAATGTTTACCCGGTTACCGATACGGCCAATCATATACTCTACTCTTTATCCCAGAATAAAATACACCAGCCAGGTTTCTTTAATAAACAGCAAAATTATCAGTTTATTATAAAACAAGACTTATCCAGTAACAAAGCAAAGCATAAACACTCATATTGAAATATGAAAGTTCCCTTTTTAAATATCCCACACACTAACTTACACACACACTGAAAAAATAAAGAAATTATCTATGCAGAGCTCTTTTACAAAAAAAAGGCAAAAAAGAATGTTTTTGCCAAATACTTGCTAATTCTTGAAAAAAAAGAGAAGATATGGAAGGATGTCAGTTGTTCCTTTTGGTCTGTTGTCCAAGTATACGGAGATGGGTCACTGGGATCTTTTCTGGAGCAGTTCATTCTGGAGATGTTAAGAAATAGTCAGGCAGGCTTTCCAGGAGAAATGTGGCATCAGGGGGTTTCAGTTATCACACTCTGGCTTTGAAGGGTCTTATCAAAGAGGTAGAGAAAGGGATGAGCTGGGTGTTTTTCTCTTCCCAGGTTATCTCCAATTGCTTTCAAACACAGTCCACACCCCAACTGAACCAAAACAATGGGTTGGATTTTATAGGGGCCTTGATGTCAGGATCTATGGCAGGGGGGCATGAAGATTGCCCCAGATGAGGTCCGCCACGGACCTCAACGCCAGCAGGGCCCGGTCCAATCTCAACAGAGGTGGGGAGGCCTTGTGGTGCCGCCCCACTGCTTGGTAATGGGACCACGATTTACACATTTAAATAAATTAATTTACCTGCAGTAATGAAGTTCCCATCGCCTCCTGATGTACCACGGCGATTTTCATCCTGGCAGCCGGCACTGACGTGCCTTCAGATCCCCGTCCAGGGAATCGAGGCGCAACACCTGTGGGTAGGGGGGAGGAGGTAGGTTTATCAGTGCAGGAGGGTGGGGCAGGGTCAAACGTCTAGGGGGTGATGGGAAGAGGTAAAGTTAAAAGTTTCTGACCTTTGGCGGGTTTAGGGTGGGGGAAGGTCAGGTACAGAAGGTGAGTATTTTGTGGGGGGAGAGGGCAAGGGAGGAAATGTAAATTTATTGGGGAGGTGTGAGAGGAGCTAGGAACATTTATTTAATTATTTGTAATAAATTTTAAAGTAATGTCTCTTTAAAAATTTAAACTAAATGTAACAGATGTAAGCCCTATAAAAATGGCACCGGCACGTGCACAGTGGCACGGGACACCGTTTCCGGGGATGGCTCACCCACCCCCTCCACGTCATCTGGGGTGGGGGGGGTCCGTCCACCCTAGCCATGTTAATGAGCCACCGCATATATAGCGGCGGCTTCGCGGAGTGAAAGCTGCGCGTTCAGGCCTCCACCTTTTACAGCCGCCACCACACTCAGTGGTAGAAACATAAAAGCCAGCCCAATATCTCAACGAAACCCGAAACAGCAGGTCAGAACCTCCTGACCACTCATAAATATTGACATATCACTTCTCTGTAAACATCTCCCCCAAGTCACCAAGGTTTCTGTTGTTTTTTTATCATAAGACCTGTGATGTCCAGTAAAGGTTGTTTTCAAACACAACAACATCTCAACTGTCCTTTCAGTGAACTTTCAACAAAAGACAGAGTCCAACATCTTTAAAATCTTTAGCCTTCCAAAATCAAATCCATTTCCACCATTTAAATATGAGTCCTCAAAAAATATTTGACAAAAAATAGCACTTTCATAACAATTTGCATTACATGCCAAAAACATTCTCTGGTGCATACAGCCTGAGGGGTTTGGCATGGGTTCCAGCCCCATAGTATACTATGGCAAGAGGGCCTTACACAGTGGCCTTTTCCCATTAAGCCTTTGCAGCTGCTTCCCCAAGTTTTAGTGCATCCTTCAGCACCTAGTCCTGGACCTTGGAATGTGCCAGTCTGCAGCACTGGAAGACCAACAAATTTTGGGCAGACCAAAGTGCGTCTTTCACCGAGTTAATGGTCCTCCAGCAGCAGTGGATGATTATATCAGTGTGCGGCCCTAGGAACAGCCTGTAGAGCACTGACTCCTTTGTTGAGGAGCTACACGGGATGAATCTCGACAAAAACCACTGCATCTCTTTCCAGGCCTGCTTTGCAAAGGCACATTCCAGAAAGAGGTGGGCGATGGTCTTTTCCCCACTGCAGCCACCTCAAGGGCAGCATATGAAAGCAGTGAGACTCTAGGCATACAGGAAGGCCCTGATGGGGGGTGGTGGGGGCCTTCTCACCAGCAGCCAAGCTACATCTTGGTGCTTGTTTGAAAGTTCTGGCAATGAGGCATTCTGCCAAATGAGTTTGATAGTTTGCTTGGGAAACTGAAAATTACCAGATAATCTGTTCTTTGTGGTGTTGATTGAGGGATAAATATTGGCCAAGACACTGGAGAGAACTCCCCTGCTCTTCTTCAAGATGGTGCCATAGGAACTTTTATGTCCACCTGAGAGTGCAGACAGGGCCTTGGTTTTATGCCCCATTCAAAAGACGGCACCTCTGACAGTGCAGCATGCCCTCAGTACTGCATTGGAGCATCAGCCTTGATTTTTGTGCTCAATTCCTGAACTCACCAACGTCTAACTCAAAGGTGAGTGAGCCACGGCTGACACTGACAACTTAAAAATAAAATGCAAAATAGTTCCCTGCTTCTCAATGCCAGTCTATTTCATTAGATCTAGAACTTACATTTAAAGAACTGAACAAGAAGACTGCCCCACATAAAGCCATTTAGAACATAACATGTAAAACTTTAAATAAAATGAATGGAATTTTATTGCATACAGTTACTTTATTTTTCTTTCAGTGCTGGGATAGGGAGAACAGGATGTTTTATTGCTATCAGCATTGGATGCCATCAGCTGAAAATTGAAGGAGTGGTCAACATACTAAGTATTGTTTGCCAGCTGCGAGTGGACAGGTAGGTGCTCGTATTTCCTCATAGTTACATAGCAAATTGATTGGTAAACGATTATGATCGCATGATAGTGATAGATGAGAAAGGCTATTCAGCCATTCACAATGACCCCAGTGCAGCATCAAATTGTTTCTTAACTGGTTTGTGCCTCAACCATTTTATCAGGACTCCACTTCATGTCTTGATTATTCTTTGTGTGAAGAGCAATTTCCTGATGTCTGTTTTAAATTTGCCTTTTAATAGCTTCCAGCTTGTGCCTCCTTGTCCTACTTGCACAATATTATTTTCTGGATTAATTGTTTCTATATCATTGACTATCTTTTACATGTCTATCAGGAGGGCCTGTAGAAATGGGCATGCAACGACAGACTTTTCTGTTGACTTGCAGTCAATCTCCATCTCTCACTTTCCCACTGTAGTTTCATAGAACTGCAATTCTTTTCCTCCAGCTTCCTCGGTCAGTTCAATCACACCCTCTATGCCTATGCCTTTTCACTTGTCAATAATTTAACTGTCTATATTTCACACAAACAAGGTGCCAACACATGGTCTCTTCAACCGTGATGTCAGTTCATCAAGAATGGCTGTCACTCACACAGCTGATGGATTAATGATGTGTCAAAGTTTACACTGGAGACATTAGTCCTGTTGTTCTCACTGAGATTCTGCAGCACAATTTTTCTTGTCAGCGACATGTTACCATTCCTATCCTTTGCCAGTGAAATGATGGAACATTCTCATGCCCTGTCAGTAACCTGTTGAATGCATTCATTTATGCTTGGTTATGGTTCAATGGATGTTAGCAGTCCTCTGATACCATGCTCTGGCCAAGTGACTATTCTTCATGTATCTTTTTTTTATTCATTCATGGGATGTGGGCGTCACTGGCTATGCCAGCATTTATTGTCCATCCCTAATTGCCCTTGAGAAGGTGGTGGTGAGCTGCCTTCTTGAACCGCTGCATTCCATGTGAGGTAGGTACACCCACAGTGCTGTTAGGAAGGGGGTTCCAGGATTTTGACCCAGCGACAGTGAAGGAACAGCGATATAGTTCCAAGTCAGGATGGTGTGTGACTTGGAGAGGAACTTGCAGGTGGTGATGTTCCCATGCATCTGCTGCTCTTGTCCTTCTAGTTAGTAGAGGTCGTGGGTTTGGAAGGTACTGTCTAAGGAGCCTTGGTGCATTGCTGCAGTGCATCTTGTAGATGGTACACACTGCTGCCACTGTGCGTCGGTGGTGGAGGGAGTGAATGTTTGTGGATGGGGTGCCAATCAAGCGGGCTGCTTTGTCCTGGATGGTGTCGAGCTTCTTGAGTGTTGTTGGAGCTGCACCCATCCAGGCAAGTGGAGAGTATTCCATCACACTCCTGACTTGTGCCTTGTAGATGGTGGACAGGCTTTGGGGAGTCAGGAGGTGAGTTACTCACCGCAGGATTCCTAGCCTCTGACCTGTTCTTGTAGCCATGGTATTTATATGGCTACCCCAGTTCAGTTTCTGGTCAATGGTAGCCCCTATGATATTGATAGTGGGAGATTCAGCGATGGTACTGCCATTGAATGTCAAGGGGAGATTGTTTGATTTTCTCTTGTTTGAGATGGTCATTGCTTGGCACTTGTGTGGCGCAAATGTTACTTGCCTCTTAGCAGCCCAAGCCTGGATATTGTCCAGGTCTTGCTGCATTTATACATGGACTGCTTCAGTATTTGAGGAGTCGCGAATGGTGCTGAATATTGTGCAATCATCAGTGAACATCCCCACTTCTGACCTTATGATAGAAGGAGGGTCATTGATGAAGCAGCTGAAGATGGTTGGGCCTAGGACACTACCCTGAGGAACTCTTGCAGTGATGTCCTGGAGCTTAGATGACTGACCTCCGACAACCACAGCCATCTTCCTTTGCGCTAGGTATGACTCCAACCAGCAGAGAGTTTTCCCCCTAATTCTCATTGACTCCAGTTTTGCTAGGGCTCCTTGATACCTTACTCGGTCAAATGCTGCCTTGATGTCAAGGGCAGTCACTCTCACCTCACCTCTTGAGTTCAGCTCTTTTGTCCATGTTTGAACCAAGGCTGTAATGAGGTCAGGAGCTGAGTGGCCCTGGCGGAACCCAAACTGAGCATCACTGAGCAGGTTATTGCCAAGCAAGTGCTGCTTGATGGCACTGTTGATGACACCTTCCATCACTTTATTGATGACTGAGAGTAGACTGATGGGGGGGTAATTGGCTGGGTTGGACTTGTCCTGCTTTTTGTGTACAGGACATACCTAGGCAATTTTCCACATTGCCGGGTAGATGCCAGTGTTGTAGCTATACTGGAACAGCTTGGCTAGGGGCGCAGCAAGTTCTGGAGCACAGGTCTTCAGTACTATTGCCGGAATATTGTCAGGACCCATAGCCATTGCAGTATCCAGTGCCTTCAGTCCTTTCTTGATATCACGCGGTGTGAATTGAATTGGCTGAAGTCTGGCATCTGTAATGCTGGGGACTTCAGGAGGGGGCTGAGATAGATCATCAACTCGGCACTTCTGGCTGAAGATTGTTGCAAATGCTTCTGCCTTATCTTTCGCACTGATGTGCTTGGCTCCCCCATCATTGAGGATGGGGATATTTGTGCAGCCAACACCTCCAGTTAGTTGTTTACTTGTCCACCACCATTCACGACTGGATGTGGCAGGACTGCAGAGCTTAGATCTGATCCGTTGGTTATGGGATCGCTTAGCTCTGTCTATTGCATGCTGCTTATGCAGTTTGGCATGCAAGTAGTCCTGGGTTGTAGCTTCACCAGGTTGACACCTCATTTTGAGGTATGCCTGGTACTGCTCCTGCACTCTTCATTGAACCAGGGTTGGTCTCCTGGCTTGGTGGTAATGGTAGAGTGGGGGATATGCCGGGCCATGAGGTTACAGATTGTGGTTGAGTACAATTCTGCTGCTGCTGATGGCCCACAGCGCCTCATGGATGCCTAGTTTTGCATTGCTAGATCTGTTCGAAATCTATCCCATTTAGCACGGTGATCGTGCCACACAACACGATGGACGGTATCCTCAATGTGAAGGCGTATTTGTGCATATGCCACATCCTCAATGTGCATATGCCACAGTAAGTGCTGGCAGGTTATTTAATCACTGTGAGGTATCACAACCAAGCCTGATACTGACTGCATGCCCCAGTGCATACATACACATATGTGCTCATACACTGGGCTGAATTTTTATAGCTCGCCGCCGTACTCGGCAGCTCATTAACATGGAGGGGCAGAACGCCCGCCCCCGATGTCATAGAGGGGGTGGGCGCTCCGTCCCCAGCAACGGAATCTGGTGCCACCGCGCATGCGCCTGCGCCATTTTTAAAGGGCTTCAAGCCGTTACTGGTAATTTTAACTTTTAAAGACAAATGTATGTTACAGTGAGATAAAAAAATTAATAAAAGATCGGAGCCCCTCTCCTACATCCACAATGACCACGCAATTTATTTCTGGCCCTCTCCACCAAAAAAAACCTATCCTTTCCAACTTGAACTTTCTCCTCTGAGCTTCATTACCTCTCCCCTTCAACTCTTTCCCACCCGTCCCACCATCCCCTCAGCCAATAGTCAAAGTTTTCCGCGCTCATCCCCCCAATCCTGAAAATTTCACTCTCCCCTCCCCCCACCTCACCACCAGTGTTCCGCCTCAGATCTCCGAACGGAGATCCGAAGGTGCAGGACTTCTGGCAACCAGCCGGAATATCGGCATGGGACAGCCATCGTGACGAGGTAGGTAATTATTCATTTATTAGGAGTGATTTTAATATGTAAATTAAGTTTTTTTAACAAGCGGCGGGGAGGGGCTGCCCCGAGGCCTCGCCACCGCCGATAAAATGGGGCGGAGCCTTCCCAGCGACGAGGCCCATTGCGGGACTCTCACCGAGATATTTTCCGGGGCCCCCCGCCACGACACCCCATGTCGGGAGGTTGGTAAAATTCAGCCTACTGTCTTTCTCCAACTCATTGTGTGTTTCACAAGCACACGCACATGCATACACACAAACCAATCTACTTTGCAGAATCACTCGATCGGACATGGGAGACTCATCTGATTATTTTACCCTCCTCTCTTTAGTCCAGGGGCACTGAGCTAATGATACTGTCCTTAATGCTGCCCTAGCTGATTTCAGGCAATATGTTGAAATACATGATTCCTGTTCAAAGCAAACACAAGTAATCCGGATGCAAAGTGACTCTCAGCCTGATTTTGTTTTAATGGAGTGAAATTTCCTGTTTGTTTTATTTGTTCTTGGGATGTGAGCATCACTGCGAGGCCAGCAATTATTGCCCATCCCTAATTGCCCTTGAGGAGGTGGTGGTGAGCCACCTTCTTGAGCAGCTGCAGTCCATGTGGGGTAGATACACTTACAGTGCTGTTAGGAAGGGAGTTCCAAGATTTTGACTCAGCGACAGTGAAGGAATGACAATATAGTTCCATTGTGTGTGACATGGAGGGGAGCTGTCAGATGGTAGTGCTCCCATGTGTCTGCTGCCCTTGTCCTTCTAGATGTTAGAGGCCGCATGTTTGGAAAGTGCAGTCGAATGAGTCTTTGTGAGTTGCTGCAGTGCATCTTGTATATGGTACACACTGCTGCCACTGTGCGTCGGTGATGGAGGAAGTGAATGTTGAAGGTGGAGTGCTGATGAAGTGGGCTGCTTTTTTCCTGGATGGTGTCGAGCTTCTTGAGTGTTGTTGGAGCTGCACTCATCCAGGCAAGTGGAGAGAATTCCATCACACTCCTGACTTGTGCCTTGTGGATGGTGGACAGGCTTTGGGGAGTCAGGAGGTGAGTAACTCACCACAGAATTTGCAGTCTCTGACCTGCTCTTGCAGCTGTAATATTTATAAGGCTACTCCAATTCAGTTTCTGGTCAACGATAAACCCCAGGATGTTGATAGTGGGAGATTCAGCACTGGTAATGCCGTTGAATGTCAAGGGGAGATGGTTAGATTCTCGCCTGTGGAAATGGTCATTGCATCATTTGTGCCCAGAGACATGTGTGTCATATGGGCCATAGAGTGGGCCATAATAACCATGTAAAAGATTGAGGAATCTTAGATGCAACATAATTATACTACATCCAAATTGCCTCGATCTTTTATGCCCATCTATTAAATCCTACACCCAAATGCACGTTGGCTCTTTATTAATGTTCTGCGCTGACTAAACTGCTGTACATGTTACTATTCTACAATTACATTGTTTCAAAGCCCGTGCAAAATTAAGTCCAGGATTTTAGGCACAGTCGGAAACAAAATCATGTTTTTGATGTTAATTGTGATTTTGTTTTGAGCAATTTAAAAACAAAATCCTCAATGAGACCTACACTATATTTTCTGTTTCTTTGAATGCATTTTTTAGACATCAGTATAAATCGCATTAAAAATTGAACATTCTATTACTGATGTGCATGAATAATAGATGGCTTGAAATTTTAATTTTCATGCTTGGAAAAGAAATATATGGTGCGCAGTCAGCACATTCCCCAGGCCCCAAACTGATTTCTGCTTCTTCAAACCATAGAATCATTAGAGTTATACAGCACAGAAACAGGCTCTTCAACCCATCGTGTCCGTGCTGCCGATCAAGCACCTATCTATTCTAATCCCATTTTCCAGCACTTGGTTTGTAGCCTTGTATGCTATGACGTTTCAAGTGCTCATCTAAATACTTCTTACATATTGTGAGGGTTCCTGCCTCTACCGCCCCTTCAGGCAGTGCGTTTCAGATTCCAACCACCTTCTGGTTGAAAATCCTTTTCCTCAAATCCCCTCTAAATCTCCTGCCCCTTAGCTTAAATCTATTCCTCCTGGTTATTGACCCCTCCGCTAAAGGAAAAAGTTTCTTCCTATCTATCCTATCAATGCCCCTCATAATTTTGTATACCTCAATCAGATCCCTCCTCAGCCTTCTCTGCTCTAAGGAAAACAACCCTAGCCTATCCAGTCTCTCTTCATACTAATGAGATCGACAGCAATTTTGGGTGTAATTAGACATTGGTAAAAAGGATGCATGAATGGGAGTCATTTCAGGTATAACTTCCCAATTGTACCCCACATATGGTTCACTCTGTAAACTAATTGAAGTATGCAAATTGGCAGCGGCATTAAAACATTGCCACAAATTAATGAGCCACTTTATGCATTTATCTCAAAGATGCATTTTACACAGCACATAGTAATGCAATGCGTGAAATTGTAACCAATCATCTGAATATCCAATTTTCCAAACCTACCAAACTGGCATTATAAACACTGTCATTTCTAATAAATGCAGTAATGTCTGAACCAGGTTTGGATTTTTTCCTTTCCTGAAAAAGTATCTTTGCTTTCAGGGAAGTTTTTAGATGAACTTGGTCCCCGAAACATCCTCTTCCTTCTCTTCTTCCTCTTCTTCCTCTTCTTCCTCATTCTCCTTCCCACAAAATTAGCAATTTTGGTGTTGGCACTTAAGAGAAAACAATATCAACTTGTATTTATATAGTGCCTTTTATGTAGTAAAATGTCCCAAGGCCGAAACCTGCAGGCATCGGGATATTTGTGTAATAAAAAGCACCTCTACAGATTGCAGGAATTAAGAGTGCCCCATGCCTGATACCTTCAACATAAAGTTGTTTAGCAATAACCTGCTCAGTGACACTCAGTTTGGGTTCCGCCAGGGCCACTCAGCTCCAGACCTCATTACAGCCTTGGTTTAAACATGGACAAAAGAGCTGAACTCGAGCTGAGGTGAGAGTGACTGCCCTTGACATCAAGACAGCATTTGACTGAGTATGGCATCATAGCAAAACTGAAGTCAATGGGAATCAGGGGGAAAACTCTCCACTGATTAGAGTCATATCTAGCAAAGGAAGATGGTTGTGGTTGTTGGAGGTCAATCATCTGAGCTCCAGGACATCACTGCAGCAGTTCCTCAGTGTAGTGTCCTAGGCCCAACCATCTTCAGCTGCTTCATCAATGACCTTCAATCATAAGTTCAGAAGTGGACATGTTTGCTGATGATGCATAATATTCAGCACCATTCGCAACTCTTCAGATATTGAAGCAGTCTGTGCAGAAATGCAGCAAGACCTGGACAATATCCAGGCTTGGGCTGATAAGTGGCAAGTAACATTTGCGCTACACATGTGCCAGGCAATTACCATCTCCAACAAGAGAAAATCTAACCATCTTCCTTTGACATTCATTGGCATTACGATCACTGAATCCCCCACTATCAACATCCTAGGGGTTACCATTGACCAGAAACTGAACTGGAGTAGCCATATAAATACCATGGCTACAAGAGCAGGTCAGTGGCTAGGAATCCTGCAGCGAGTAACTCACCTCCTGACTCCCCAAAGCCTGTCCATCTACAAGGCACAAGTCAGGAGTGTGATGGAATATTCTCCACTTGCCTGGATGGATGCAGCTCCAACAACACTCAAGAAGCTTGACACCATCCAGGACAAAGCAGCCCGCTTGATTGACACCCCATGCACAAACATTCACTCCACCACTGACACACAGTGGCAGCAGTGTGTACCATCTACAAGATGCACTGCAGCATGGCACCAAGGCTCCTTAGACAGCACATTCCAAACCCGCGATCTCTACCAATTAGAAGGCAGCAGATACATGGGAACACCATCACATGCAAGTTCCCCTCCAAGCCACACATCATCCTGACTGTCACTGGGTTAAAATCCTGGAACTCCCTTCCTAACAGCACAGTGGGTGTCCCTACCTCACATGGACTGCCGCGGTTCAAGAAGGCAGCTCACCACCACCTTCTCAAGGGCAATTAGGGATGGGCAATAAATGCTGGCCTAGCCAATGACACCCACATCCCATGAATGGATTAAAAAAAATCTAAGAAATGTTTCCTCTGCTGTGTTATTGGACAGCTGTGTAGTCAGGATAAACGTTCTGCCAATCTACGTCAGCAGTATTGTTGCATAAAATGATTAGTCCCTTGAGAAGTGGATGTGGTTAAATCATGCTCTTAGTAAGCACAGTTACTAAGCTTAATAGAATAATTGGACTGATGATTGGAAAATACCTAGAATTATAGTTACATGATGTGCCATAGTGTGGAAATAAGTGAAGAGGTCTCAGCCAGATATTGAATTATGGAAAAGATACTGCATACCTTGGAATATAAAGATGCTTTTTAGCAAAACTAATAGAATGTTTCTTAGAAATTCTGCCAACTTCATATTGAAGGTGTCAGGCAATGTGACAAAGGTGAAATGGTTCTTTCCTTTATCTATAATGGTGGTAAAATCATAAGTATGAAGGCTTTTTAAGCAGTTGAACCCAGATTCAATTCTGTGTCATTGCATTAGAAACATTTACTCACTGTTTTAGATGGAAGTTGCATTTTAGTGGATCTGGAGTTGGGTCTGATCACTGTTAAGGAGGTTTTAACTTCCAAAACTCTTTCTCTTTCTTATTCCACCACATTAAATATTGCAAATTAGTATAAATAAAACATTCAGGATTATTGGATTCTGGTTAACTTTGATTTTCTTGGTGGCTTATTTATTAAACTTTGGTTAGAACACACTTGGAGTACTGTGTACAGTTCTGGTTGCCATATTATGCTAAGGATATAGAGGCCCTAGAGAGGATATAAAAGGATTTACAAGGATGATACCAGCACTGCAAGGTTCTACCTATCAGGAAAAGATGAACAGGCTGGGCCTCTGTTCTTTTGAAAAACAAACGGTGAAAAGTGGTAATAACTGTCTTTAAAATTGTGAAAGGTTTTGATAGAGTAGACACAGAGAGAGTGTTTCCACTCGGGGAACAACAACAAGAACAGCTTGTATTTAAATAGCAGCTTTAACGTAATAACACATCCCAAGTTGCTTCACAGGAGCATTGAAAAAAAAGATGACACTGAACCACATAAGGAGATATTAGATCAGATGACCAAAAACTTGGTCACAGAGTTGGTTTTAAGGGGCGTCTTCAAGGAGGAAAGTGAGGTAGAGAGGCTGAGAGTTATAGGAAGGGTATTCCAGAGCTTGGGGCCTAGGCAACTGAATGCAAAACTACCAATGATGGAGCAATTAAAATTGGGGATGCACAAGAGGGCAGAATTAGAGGAGAGCAGATATCTCGGAGGGTTGTGGAGCTGGAGAAGATTACCAAGATAGGGAGGGGTGAGGCCATAGATGGATTTGAATACAACGATGAGAATTTTAAAATCAAAACGTTGCTTGACCGGGAGCCAATGTAGGTCAGCGAGCACAGGGGTGATAGGGGAGTGGGACTTGGTGCAAGTTAAGACACAAGCGGCAGAGTTTTGGATGACCTCAAGTTTGCAGAGGGTAGAATATGGGAGACCAGCCAGGAGTGCATTGGAATAGCAACGGAAGTGGAATTAGGGAAGCCAGATAAGCACATGAGGGAGAAGGGAATAGAGAGTTATGCTAATAGAGTTAGATAAGGAAGGAAGGGAGGAGGCTCGAGTGGAACATAAATATGGGCTTGGACTGATTGGTCAGTTTCTGTTCTGTATATTCTATGTAATCCTAAGTAAGCATGAACTGTATAGTAGATTCTGTACAGGATTTTTGTGATTCTGTGACTTCCTGAAACTGTTTACTTTTTCATTTATGACTTAAATTTTGATTCACCTCCTGGGTTTTGCTCTGTTCTTTTTCCTTTTTTTTTTAGAGAGATACAGCACTGAAACAAGCCTTTTGGCCCACTGAGTCTGTGCTGACCATCAGCCACCCATTTATACTAATCCTACATTAATCCCATATTCCCTGCCACATCCCCTCCTACATTAATCCCATATTCCCTACCACCTACCTACACTAGGGGCAATTTACAATGGCCAATTTACCTATCAACCTGCAAGTCTTTGGTGGTGGGAGAAAACCAGAGCCCCTGGCGAAAACCCACACGGTCACAGGGAGAACTTGCAAACTCTGCACAGGAAGTACCCAGAACTGAACCCAGGTCACTGGAGCTGTGAGGCTGCCGTGCTAACCACTGCACCACTGTTTCTTGATTGTTAGCTGAAGAAAGGTCCCCATCCACAACATAAACTTATCTTTGACTTCATAGACGCTGACTGGCCTACTGAGTGTTCCTAGCATTTTCTGTTTTGTTTTAAATTTCCATTATTTTGCTTCTTACATTTTTCTGTTTATGTGCCATTTTCAGTTGAATTCTGTTCTTTCAATTGTTCAATTTTTATTGCTGAAATCGTTGAAGGAAATCTCACAGATGTCATTGCATTCACATGACTAAGTAACTGTAAACTTAAAACTGAATCAGCTGAGTTAAAAATAAGGTTTATCATGTATAGAAAATTAAATTGCACATTTGTGGAACAGACCATATCATGCAGCACCACAGGTATTCATTTATTAAAGTTAAAGCTTTAAACCCTCATCTATAGCCAAAACAAGACCTTGTTCCACTGTACCTCTGCATCCCTACGTCTCGAATGCTCTATTCTTCTGACTTCAAACTCCTGTTCATTCCCCTCTCTTCGTCCCACCATTAGTAGAAAAGTCTTCAGGCACCTCGGTCCTATTCTCTAGAACTCCCTCCTTAAAATTCTGCAACTCTTTCTGCCTTTTAAAACCACATCAAAACCATCTCTTCAACAAATCTCTCAGTTTTTGAACCTACATTCATTCTTGTGGCACACATCTGTGAAATTCTTCAGACATTTTGTTATGTTGAAAGTTGATTTGCTATTGCATTTAGAATACAAAGGGATTACAAAGGGATTGCATTTAGAATATTCACTATACATTTTACCTTCACATGTAGTTTGGAGCAATGTATACATTGTAACTACCCAGAAGCAGGTGCCAAGAGAATGTCTTCTCTTTAGCTCAGCTGATTTTGTTGTAAGCTTCTCGAATAGTTTAACTACCTGAAAGAAACAATAATACAAAATATTAATACAAAAGCAAAATAATGCAGATTCTGGAAATTTGAAACAAAAACAGAAAATGCTAGAAACACTCAGCAGGTCAGGCAGCATCTGTGGAAAGGAGAGCAGAGTTTACGGCTGGAATTTTATGGCCCCTAAACGAGCGGACTGGTGGCATCCACCCTGTCAAGACCCCTCAGAATCATATATGTTTCAATCAAGTCACCACTTACTCTTATAAACTCCAGCGGATATAAGCCTAGCCTGTCCAACTTTTCCTCATAAGACAACCCACCCATTCCAGGTATTACTCTAGTAAACCTTCTCTGAACTGCTTCCAATGCATTTACATTCTTTCTTAAATAAGGAGACCAATGCTGTACACAGTACTCCAGATGTGGTCTCACCAATGTATAGCTGAAGCATAATCTCATTACTTTATTATTGAATTCCCCTTGCAATCAATGATAACATTCTAGTGGCTTTCCTAATTATTTGCTGTACCTGCATGCTAACCTTTTGTGATTCATGCACTAGGACACCCAGATTCCTCTGCATCTCAGAACTCCGCAATCTCTCACCATTTAGGCAATATAATATAATATAAACAACCACAATCTGTAACCTCCTGGCCCGACATATCTCCCCTCTACCATTACCATCAAGCCAGGGGATAATCCGTGGTTCAATAAAGAGTGCAGGAGGGCATGCCAGGAGCAGTACCAGGCATATCTCAAAATGAGGTGTCAACCTGGTGAAGCTACAACATAGGACTACTTGCGTGCCAAACAGTTTAAGCAGCATGCGATAGACAGAGCTAAGTGATCGCACAACCAACAGATCAGATCTAAGCTCTGCAGTCCTGCCACATCCAATCGTGAAAGGTGGTGGACAATTAAACAACTAACTGGAGGAGGTGGCTCCACAAATATCCCCATCCTCAATGATGGGGAGCCCAGTGCAAAAGATAAGGCTGAAGCATTTGCAACAATCTTCAGCCAGATGTGCCAAGTGGATGATCCATCTCAGCCTCCTCCTGAAATCCCCAGTATCACAGATGCCAGTCTTCAGCCAATTCGATTCACTCCGTGAGATATCAAGAAACTGCTGAAGGCACTGGATAGTGCAAGAGCTATGGGCCCTGACAACATTCCGGCAATAGTATTGAAGACCTGTGCTTCAGAATTTGCCACACCTCTAGCCAAGCTGTTCCAGTACAGCTACAACACTGGCATCTACCTGGCAATGTGGAAAATTGCCCAGGTATGTCCTGTACACAAAAAGCAGGACAAGTCCATCCTGGCTAATTACAGCCCCATCAGTCTACTCTCAATCATCAGTAAAGTGATGGAAGGTGTCATCAACAGTGCCATCAAGCGGCACTTGCTTAGCAATAACCTGCTCACTGATGCTCAGTTTGGGTTCTGTCAAAGCCACTCAGCTCCAGACCTCATTACAGTCTTGGTTGAAACATAGACAAAAGAGTTGAACTCAAGAGCTGAGGTGAGAGTGACTGCCCTTGACATCAAAGCAGCATTTGACTGAGTATGGCATCAAGGAGCCCTACCAAACTGGAGTCAGTGGGAATCAGAGGGGAAACTCTCTGCTGGTTGGAGTCATGCCTAACACAAAGGACGATGGTTGTGGTTGTTGGAGGTCAATCATCTCAGCTCCAGAACATCACTGAAAGAGTTCCTCAGGGTAGTGTCCTAGGCACAACCATCTTCAGCTGCTTCATCAATGACCTTCCTTCAATCATAAGGTCAGAAGAGGGGATGTTCGCTGATGATTGCACAATGTTCAGCACCATTCATGACTCCTCAGATACTGAAGCAGTCTGTGTAGAAATGCAGCAAGACCTGGACAATATCCAGGCTTGGGCTAATAACTGGCAAGTAACATTCGTGCCACACAATGCCGGGCAATGACCATCTCCAACAAGAGAGAAACTAACCATCTCCCCTTGTCATTCATTTGCATTATGATCACAGAATCCACCACTATCAACATTTTGGGGGTTACCATTGACCAGAAATTGAACTGAAGTAGCCATATAAGTACCGTGGAGCAGGTCAGAGGCTATGAATCCTGCGGCGGGTAACTCACCTCATGACTCCCCAAAGCCTGTCCACCATCTACAAGGCACAAGTCAGGAGTGTGATGGAATACTCTCCACTTGCCTGGATGGGTGCAGCTCCAACAACACTCAAGAAGCTCGACATCATCCAGGACAAAGCAGCCCACTTGATTGGCACACCATCCACAAACATTCACTCCCTCCACCACCGATGAACAGTGGCAGCAGTGTGTACCATCTACAAGATGCACTGCAGCAACACACTAAGGCTCCTTAGAGAGCACCTTCCAAACCCTCGACCTGTACCACCTAGAAGGACAAGGGCAGCAGATACATGGGAACACCATCACATGCAAGTTCCCATCCAAGCCACACACCATCCTAACTTGGAATTATATTGCTGTTCCTTCACCGTCATTGGGTCAAAATCCTGGAATTCCCTTCCTAACAGCACTGTGGGTGTATCTACCTCACTGGACTGCAGCGGTTCAAGAAGGCAGCTCACCACCACCTTCTCAAGGGCGATAAGGGATGGGCAATAAATGCTGGCCTAGCCAGCGATGCCCACATCCCAGGAACAAGTTAAAAAAAAATGCTTTTTGATTCTTCCTGCCAAAATTTCACACTTTCCCACATTATTCTCCATTTGCCAGATGTTTGCCCACTCACTTAACTCCTTATGTCCTCTTCACAACTTACTTTCCTACCTATCTTTCACAAAACCATGTTGACTCTGCCTGACTACCTTGAATATTTCTAAATGCCCTGCTATAACGTCTTTAATCATAGCTTCTAACATTTTCACTAAGACAAATATTAAGCTAACTGGCCTGTAGTTTACTGCTTTCTGTCTCCCTCCCTTTTTGAATAAAGGATTACATTGGCTATTTTCCAATCTAATGGAACCTTCCCCGAATCTAGGGAATTTTTGAAAATCAGTACCAATGCATCAACTATCTCACGAGCCACTTCTTTTAAGATCCTAGGATGACATCTATCAGGACCCAGGGACCTGTCAGCCTGCAGCTCCAATAATTTGCTCAGTACCACTTCCCCAATGATTGTAATTTTCTTGAATTCCTCCTCCCTTCCATTTCCTGGTATTTTACCCTCAGCGGCAGGTTGGCAAAAGCCTCAAGAACCCGCCTGGTAAAACCAGACGGCCTTCTTGCAGGTTGGGGGGGCTCTCTTGATTGGCCACCCTGTGTCCCATGGAGAGCTGCCCCCAAAGCCCCAACCATCCCCAACACACAACACTCCCCGGCTCCCCCAACCGACCCCCTGTGCCTCGCTGGAGCCTAGCCGATTGTCCGTGTCGAGGCCCTAAAAACTCACCTGTGTTCCGGAGCCGCCCTTCACCTCACTTGCGATGGCTGGGTGTAGTCTCAGCAGTGGCCACCGCTCCCAGGACTCAGAGCTGCCGGTCCGCTGAGTGGCCGGCAGCTCCATTAGGTGAGACGTGCCTCAAGAAGGTAGAAGCCCCATCCAAGACCAATTAAGGGCCTGGGGAGAGAAAAATTCCAGCCCGGCTTCCCAGGCCCATTGGAGGTGGGCTTGTCACTGATTTTTCGGCTGGTGGGTGGGGCCTCCCGCCCAATGAAAATTCCAGCCAATGTTTCAGGTCGATGGCCTTTAATTGGAACCGGCAAAGGTTAGAAATGTAATAGGTTATGAGCAAGTGAAAGGGGGAAGAGGGGAGGGGAGAAGAACAAAAGGGAAGGTCAGTGATAGGGTGGAAGCAAGGAGACATTAAATGACGAAAGGTTTCATGGCACAAAGCCAAAGAAACAAAAGATGTGTCTGGATGAGGTGTAGATGGCAGTATAGCAGTAAAGGGATTAAGAAAGAAACAAAGGGGTGGGGAACAAGTCAGCAAAAAAAACACAAAAAAAGGAAAAAAAATGGGGGCAGAGGTTATGACCTAAAATTATTGAACTCAATGTTGAGTCCAGAAGGCTGTAAAGTGCCCAGTCAAAAGGTGAGGTGCTGTTCCTCAAGCTGGCATTGAGCTTCATTGGAACGCTGTAGCAGACCAAGGACAGAAAGGCCAGAGTGGGAGCAAGGTGGAGAATTAAAATGACAAGTGACAAGAAGCTTGGGATTGCGCTTGTGGACTGAACGGAGGTGTTCTGCAAAGTGGTCACCCTGTCTGCTTTTACTTTCCCCAGTGTAGAGGAGACCACATTGCGAGCAGCAAATGCAGCATACTAAATTAAAAGAAGTACAATTAATTCGCTGTTTGACTTGGAAGGCGTGTTTGGGACCCTGGACGGCGGGAAGGGCAGGTGTTGCATCTCCTGCACTTGCATGGAAAGGTGCTGAAGGAAAAGGGGGAGGTGGTTGGGATGACTGAGGAGTGAACCAGGCTGTTATGATGGGAATGGTGCCTTCGGAGTATCACGTTTCCTAGATGACAACAGTGACATCTCGAAAAGTACTTTATTGGCTGTAAAGTGCTTTGAGACATCCAGTGGTCATGAAACGTGCTATGTAAGACCATAAGAAATAGCAGCAGGAGTAAGCCATTCGGCCCCTCGAGTCTGCTCCACCATTCACTAAGGTCATGGCTGATCTGATTGTGATCTTAACTCCACTTTCCTGCATGCCCTCCCTAACCCCTGACTCCCTTGTAGTTCAAAAATCAGCCTTGAATTTATTCAATGACTCAGCCTCCATTGCTCTTTGGGGAAGAGAATTCCAAAGATTAATGATCCTCTGAGAGAAGAAATTCCTCCTCATTTCCGTCTTAAAAGGGAGACCCCTTATTTTGAAGCTTCTTCTTCTTCTTTGGCCTCCTTGTCTCTGGAGACAATGGGTAAGCGCCTGGAGGTGGTCAGTGGTTTGTGCGGCAGCGCCTGGAGTGGCTATAAAGGCCAATACTAGAGTGACAGACTCTTCCACAGGTGCTGCAGATAAAATTGGTTGTCGGGGCTGTTACACAGTTGGCTCTCCTCTTGTGCTTCTGTCTTTTTTCCTGCCAACTGCTAAGTCTCTTCGACTCGCCACACTTTAGCCCCACCTTTATGGCTGCCCGCCAGCTCTGGCGATCGCTGGCAACTGACTCCCACGACTTGTGATCAATGTTACAGGACTTCATGTCGCATTTGCAGACGTCTTTAAAGTGGAGACATGGACGGCCGGTAGGTCTGATACCAGTGGCGAGCTCGCTGTACAATGTGTCCTTGGGGATCCTGCCATCTTCCATGCGGCTCACATGGCCAAGCCATCTCAAGCGCCGCTGACTCAGTAGTGTGCATAAGCTGGGGATGTTGGCCGCCTTGAGGACTTCTGTGTTGGAGATGCAGTCCTGCCACCTGATGCCAAAGATTCTCTGGAGGCAGCGAAGATGGAATGAATTGAGACGTCGCTCTTGACTGACATACGTTGTCCAGGCCTCGCTGCCGTAGAGAAAGGTACTGAGGACACAGGCTTGATACACTCGGACTTTTGTGTTCCGTGTCAGTGCACCATTTCTCACACTCTCTTGACCAGTCTGGACATAGCAGTGGAAGCCTTTCCCGTGAGCTTGTTGATTTCTGCATCGAGAGACAGGTTACTGGTGATAGTTGAGCCTAGGTAGGTGAACTCTTGAACCACTTCCAGAGCGTCGTCGCCAATATTGATGGATGGAGCATTTCTGACGTCCTGTCCCATGATGTTCGTTTTCTTGAAGTTGATGGTTAAGCCAAATTCGTTGCAGGCAGCCGCAATCCTGTTGATGAGACTCTGCAGACACTCTTCAGTGTGAGATGTTAATGCAGCATCGTCAGCAAAGAGGAGTTCCCTGATGAGGACTTTCCGTACTTTGGTCTTCACTCTTAGGCGGGCAAGGTTGAACAACCTACCACCTGATCTTGTGTAGAGGAAAATTCCTTCTTCTGAAGACTTGAACGCGTGTGAGAGCAGCAGGGAAAAGAAAATCCCAAACAGTGTAGGGGCGAGAACACAGCCCTGTTTCACACCACTCAGGATAGGAAAGGGGTCTGATGAGGCACCGCTATGCTGAATTGTACCTTTCATATTGTCATGGAATGAGGTGATGATACTTAGTAGCTTTGGTGGACATCCGATCTTTTCTAGTAGTCTGAAGAGACCACGTCTGCTGACGAGGTCAAAGGCTTTGGTGAGATCAATGAAAGCAACGTAGAGGGGCATCTGTTGTTCGCGGCATTTCTCCTGTAGCTGACGAAGGGAGAACAGCATGTCAATGGTCGATCTCTCTGCTCGAAAGCCACACTGTGCCTCAGGGTAGACACGCTCGGCCAGCTTCTGGAGCCTGTTTAAAGTGACTCGAGTGAAGACTTTCCCCACTATGCTGAGCAGGGAGATGCCACGGTTGTTGTTGCAGTCACCGCGGTCACCTTTGTTTTTATAGAGGTGATGATATTGGCATCGCGCATGTCCTGTGGTACTGCTCCCTCGTCCCAGCACAGGCAAAGCAGTTGGTAGAGTCTGAGAGTATAGCAGGCTTAGCACTCTTGATTATTTCAGGGGTAATGCCGTCCTTCCCAGGGGCTTTTCCGCTGGCTAGAGAATCAATGGCATCACTGAGTTCCGATTTTGTTGGCTGTACGTCCAGCTCATCCATGACTGGCAGAGACTGGGCTGCATTGAGGGTGGTCTCAGTGACAACGTTCTCCCTGGAGTACAGTTCTAGGTAGTGCTCAACCCAGTGGTCCATTTGCTTGCGTTGGTCAGTGATTGTGTCTCCTGATTTAGATTTGTGGGGGGGCGATCTTCTTGATGGTTGGCCCAAAAGCTCTCTTAATGCCATCATACATTCCTCTGATGTTTCCGGTGTCTGAGGCCAGCTGAATATGACTACATAGGTGTTGCCAGTAGTCATTTGCGCAGCGCCTGGCAGTTCTATGTGCAGCGCTTCTGGCTGTTTTAAGTGCTATGGATGTTAACTCGCTGGGGGCTTTTTTGTAGTTCAGCAGTGCAATGCGCTTAGCGGCTATGACAGGTTCCAGCTCTTCAAAATGAGATTGAAACCAGTTTGCATTCCACTTCACACGTTTGCCATAGGTGGTCATGGCTGACTCATAGATGGCGTCTCTGATGTGGGCCCACTTGGTCTCTGCATCCCCTGTCGGAGTGTTTTGAAGGGCTTTTTCAAGTGAATTTAGAAATTTTTGTAACAGCTATGGATAAGAAATTCTGCTCGTGTTGATGCGCGGGTGGCCCTTCTGCTTGGAGTGATGCAGCTTCTTTGGTTTGAGTCTAACCTTGCTGCACACCAGGGAGTGGTCGGTGTCGCAGTCCGCACTGTGGAAGCTGCGTGTGATTTGAACACAGTTTAAGGAGGCTCGCCTTGTGACGATGAGGTCCAGCTGGTGCCAACGACATGATCTTGGGTGCCTCCAAGAAACCTGGTGACAGGGTTTAGTGTGAAAGAACCCCCCTAATTCTAGATTCCCGCATGAGGGGAGATATCTTCTCAGTATCTATAAATACAGGATTTTCTTTCCTTCGAAACCTCTCAGCCTCTCTACTTCTCTCTCCTCCTTTATGATGCTCCTTGAAATCTACCACTTTGACCAAGCTTTTGATCATCTGCCCTAATATTTCCTTCTGTGGATCGATGTCAAATTTTGTTTGGTATCACTCCTGTGAAGTGCCTTGGGACATTTTACTATGTTAAAGGCGCTATATAAATGCAAGTTGTTGTTTGCTATACTGCCTTTTTGTTAGTGCAAGTTTCTACTCTGAGTAATTTTGTAAACTGAAACCCAGAGTCAGCAGTAAATCAGGATTTGGGATATTGAAGAACACCATTGCAGCCTATTCTAACCCATTCCTGCTTGCCATCCCCTGATCCCAACTGGAAAGTGGATGGGTGGATGTCAGTTAAACGCAGAGTCAGGCTTGGCTGTGTTGCTCCAAAAAATTGGATGCTTGACAACACTCATTATTCAGCTTCACAGATGAATAATGTTCAATTGGGCAAGTAACTGGCGCCTGTGGGAACATACCCGTGTCTGAGTCAGCACCTTCCGGAGAGGAGGCGAAGAAACTAGCAGCAAAAATAAAAAAAACAACTATTAAAATGGGGAATTATATGAAATGAGGATTTTACTCCCCTTCATTCTGCCAATAAACACCAGCTGTATTTGGTTAGTACAACAAGTATTTTGACAGTTGATTTAAAGCTTAAAAATGAAATACTCCATGCGTTAGAATAAAAAGAACTGGCTTTTCCAGGAGATACAATGATACAATATACTTTCAGCAGGGTCAGAAAACTGGCAATAGCCGATTGTTACAAACACATGGTGAGGAGCTTGGGTGCTTCCCATTGTTCAACTCCCACCTGACTGCAGTAAGTGTGTTTTGTTATGAGGGTTTAACCCCTTTGTGTTTTATTTGTCCAATAAACAGACAGCGACAGGTTTTCTTGTGGGTTTGAAACATAAAATTAATTATTTATGGATCAATACAACTTATCCCGAAATTGTCACAACTGCATCCACTCACGCATTTGCTTGCCCACATACACACACACACACACATAAGAGACAGATAGAGGGGGAAAAGGGGTAAGCGATTATAAGTGGGGGGGGGGTAGGTTTTAGGGGGTCATGGTAAACCTGTTGAAATCTCTCAGAAGTCATGTTCTCATTGGTTGCAGGTCTGAGGTGTTTGTAGATTTCTCCCTTGGTTGAAAGTGCGGTTGAAGACAGTGGATCACTTCCAATTCACTGCTGTATAAAGTGTAGATGCAGAATTCTATAGCAGGGCACGTCCCTTCTGGTTTTCTGGATGTTCTCCCAGCCCTTTATCTGGAACAGCTGTTTTGGATGATGCTTTCTGGGTGACTCTCGATGGGTTCAGGATGAGAATAATCCGGTTATGATGTTTCCACTTCACACTTTCTTTGTTTCAAAAAAACCCATTCAATTTGGGAATGTTTCAGGATGGGTGTAGGATGGGTGCAATTGACTCCTCTTAGCTTTAAAGGTATTCAGTGTTCCTGTCAGACAGTTTGAATGTACAAAGGCTAAGTCCTTTTCCTTCAGTGGCCATTTTGGAGCATATTGTTCACTTTTTCAAAGAAGGGTGCATTTTTTAAACGACAAAGTCAATTTTTATAACACTTCAGTTTTAGTCCATAATTTTTAATCGTCGCACTTCTTGTATGCATGTCACAATCGGCTGCTTGCTATACACCCACCCCTCTCCCTCCGACCACTGATCTTTCTTTCCAGTTCTTTGACCCCTCTAAAACTGAAAATTGATTCTGTTGTATGTTGCTGTCGAGGGTTATACAAACAAAACTTCCCAACATACCTAATTTTTATACCCTGCTTCACTCGAAAGCTAATTGAGAATTCTACACAGATACCAGTAATTAGGAAACAAAGCCATTCAGCCTATGCACAAAAGAAAAAAAAATCTATATACTAATGTGTTGCCTTATCACTTTGTTAAGCACCTCAAAAGTATTTCATAAAATGAACGACTTATTGGATTATTATCACTGTTGCTTTGTAAGTAAACAATGGCCAGGATTTTATTCTGGCGACGGGGGTCTCGATGTCGGGAAAAAGCAACGCCGAGATCCCCGCATCACATCTTCTCCAGAAGGCCCATCGAATCTAGTGCCAATCAGGGACTTAAGTACTTAAGTGGACAGCGGCAGGCCTTCCACAGAATCAAGGACTGCGTCACTGGAAGTCCCGCCCTTGGAGAGCTTCTGGTCAATCAGAGGCCAGCAGCTGCAGTGCCATCATGGAGGCAGTGGCTACAGTTGGAGGAGCATCTACCCGAGGCCGAGGAGTGTCACTGGACGCAGGCTACAAGTAGGTCAGGGCAGGAGGGGTCTTGCGGGGTGGGGGTCGCTGGGGAGGGTGGTGTAGGGGGTTTCAAGCAAGGGCAGGGGAGTATCTCTGAGCGGGCCTCCCCTTCCCAATGCTAGGTCGCTTGTTCAGGCACTAAGTGCCTTTTAACAAAGGACCAACACCATACCCACCCCGGAGCCGGGAAACATGGATTTTTGTGCTGTGCTTCCCGTGCGCCAACAGGGCCACCCGCCATGCGGCTAATTGTGGCTGCGGCAGGAAGAGGCCCTTAAATTGGGTTAATTGCCCAGTTAAGGGCCTTAATTGGCAGCAGGGCAGGGCACCAATTCCACCCAATTTTATGCTCGCCCCAGCTCCAAACTGGCCACGGGGAAGAGCATAAAATTCCCATTCTGTGCCAGCAACAAGATGAAAAGCTGGTTAAATGTGAATTTTTTGGTCGTGCTGACCAATGTTCCCTCTAAGCTGCGTGAGTACGTGGCTGAATGGCAATCAGGAACATACCACGCAGGGAACAAACAGGCCACAGACAAGCCATGTTACCTTTAAGATGAGCGCATGCAAAGCCACGTGTCAATGTAAATGAGACTGCGCACAGCAAACAGAAGTTAGAGGGAACATTGGTGCTGATTCAGAGTACTGTTGGTCAGGACACTGGGAATACTCTTCTCCTTTAAATAGTGCCATGGGAGCATCCTCTTTTAACCCAGATCCTGTCTGCATGTTAAACTTCTCACCCAAGGCATGGCTGTTTTGAAAGAATCATGCCATGGTTGCTTTCCAGTCATTTTAAGTTAGAAGAGGAAGGAATAGCGGCATAGCCAGATTGGAGCTATTTTGGGTTCAGAATAACTTGTGCATTAACGTATAGAAGCAGGAGTTATTTCCTCCTCCACTCAGCCCCGTAACACCTATAGCTAATTCAATAAAAATGAAATATAGTTTAACAGTTTGTCTCAGAATCACCTTAATTTCTCCTCCCACACATTGACAGTGAAAATGTGAATCCTGTATAAAAACAACAGCTTGGAAATGAGTTGAAAAGGAAGATTGTTGCTGTTGGTGACAGTCAATTCTGGGATTACATGCTGCCCCTGATATTATTTGCTTACATTTTGCTAATATTTAGAATATGTAAAGAGTTCACCACATAAATTATTGCAATCATGTGATGAAGTCACTTGTGTCTGTAGTGCTCACACCTTTAATCCCAATCTTTTATTGAATAAGTTCAGCATTCAATGTTTTGCCATCAAATATTATTGCAATTTTGTCTATTTAGAGTCTCGCTCTCCTTAGGTGCAATGTATGTGAGACAATTTATCAAAACATTGTAGTGAAGTCAACCAAATTTGACTATTAAATATAATTAATTTTTGGGACATATCCTAAAATAGTAAAATTTGCATTGTGATCCCTTGTTGAGATCATTGTGATGATTAATTAACCTATTATGGTTTTTTGTTTGGAAACTGTAACTGCTGGGATGGAAGCTGGGTGAGTGTGCGGGGAGCTGACTGGGTGAGTGTGCGAACAGCCCGCTGGGTGAGTGTGCGGAGAGCCAGCTGGGAGAGTGTGGGGGGAGCCAGCTGAGTGAGTGTGCGGGCTGCCGGCTGGGTGAGTGTCCGGGAAGCCAGCTGTGTGAGTGTGCGGGGAGCTGGCTGGACGAGTGTGTGGGGAGCCGACTGGGTGAGTGTGCAGGGAGCCTACTGGGTGAGTGTGCGGGGAGCTGGCTGGACGAGTGTGCGGGGAGCCGGCTGGGTGAGTGTGCGGGCTGCCGGCTGGGTGAGTGTGCGGGGAGCTGGCTGGACGAGTGTGCGGGGAGCCGACTGGTTGAGTGTGCGGGGAGCCGACTGGTTGAGTGTGCGGGGAGCCGACTGGGTGAGTGTGCGGGCAGCTGGCTGGGTGAGTGTGCGGGGAGCTGACTGGGTGAGTGTGTGGGCAGCAGGCTGGGTGAGTGTGCGGAGAGCCAGCTGGGAGAGTGTGCGGGGAGCTGGCTGGACGAGTGTGCGGGGAGCTGGCTGGACGAGTGTGCGGGGAGCCTACTGGGTGAGTGTGTGGGCAGCCGGCTGGGTGAGTGTGCGGGGAGCCTACTGGGTGAGTGTGCGGGGAGCCTACTGGGTGAGTGTGCAGGGAGCTGACTGGGTGAGTGTGCGAGCAGCTGGCTGGGTGAGTGTGCGGGGAGCCTACTGGGTGAGTGTGCGGGGAGCTGACTGGGTGAGTGTGCGAGCAGCTGGCTGGGTGAGTGTGCGGGCAGCCGGCTGGGTGAGTGTGCGGGGAGCTGACTGGGTGAGTGTGCGGGCAGCCGGCTGGGTGAGTGTGCGGGGAGCTGACTGGATGAGTGTGCGGGGAGCTGACTGGGTGAGTGTGCGAGCAGCAGGCTGGGTGAGTGTGCGGAGAGCCAGCTGAGTGAGTGTGCGGGCAGCCGGCTGGGGGAGTGTGAAGGCAGCTGGCTTGGTGTGTTGGCCATGAAGGCACATCCATGTTGAGGCGCCCGCGAGGTCTGTGACCTGCCTCCGTAATGCCCAGCTCTTCAGGTGCGGCTGCCAAGGCTCCAGAGCTGCTGGCCCTCTGATTGGGCCTGAGGCATCAAAAGCCCGCCCACCGTCCTTAATAGCATAGTGAATGCAGAGGTGACCAGTTAGGAGGCTGCCTCCCAGAAGGTTGTGCTGCTGATCTCACTGCCTGCAAGTATGGGCTCGGGACCCCCATTTGGTGCTGACATCTGGGTCCCAAAGCCTACAGGAAAATCCAGCCTGGGGATCCGAGCTGGGTGAGGGCTGGGGTGTCGGCTGGCAGCATGGGCAGGAAGCTGATTGGGCAAGCGGGCGGGTTGGCTGCAGGCAAGTGGGCAAGGAAGTTGACGGGCGGGGGGCAGGCAGGGAGCAAGCTGTGTGCACAAGCAGGAAGCCAACTGGATGGGCAGGCAGGATGTCCAGGAGAGGCAGTAAGATAACTGGTCAACTTAACAACCCGACTTCATTAATAGCCCGCCAGCTAGCTGCCCACCAAAATGGGGTGTGGAAAGATGCAGCAGGACAGCTGCCAACAGTTGAAGATCAGATGACCCGGAGATCGCCCACCAACACTCAGGCAAGCCATGGAGGGAGGTGGGCTTTGGCAGGGTCTCATGGGTGGAAAGGGGGTTACCACGGAACAGCAATAGCCCAGACTGTTTTATGAAGGAGGTGCTCACTCAAATCTAATGTCTTTTAGGGAAGGAAATCTGCTGTCCTTACTTGGTCTGGCCTACATGTGACTCCAGACCCAGAGCAATGTGGTTGACTTTTAAATATCCTCTAAAATGGTCTCCCACAATCTTGATCCAGACAAGGACATGGGAGCTAAATGCTAGCAATGAGGTGAGAGTAATTGCTCTTCACATCAAGGTAGCATTTCACTGAGTATGGCACCAAGGTGCATTAGCAAAGCTGATGTCAGTAGTGGGGGGAGGGGTGTCATTGAGAAAACCTTCTAGTGCCTGGAGTTAAACCTGATATATGTGAAAATGGTGGAGGAATGCTCTTCCAGGTCCCACAAAGAAACTTGGGCAGACAAGTGGCAGGGAAGTATGTGCTGATGTATTTTGGCAGAAGGGATAGTGAGAGGAAATAGCACAGTTGTAAAGAGAGTGCAGAGACAGAGGGACATGGAGCTGCATGTGCATCAATCTTTGAAGGTGACAGGACGTAAGTAGAGGCATAGAGTACAAAAGCAGGGAAGTTTTGCTGAACCTTTATAAAGCTCTGGTTAGGCCACAACTAGAGTATTGCATCCAGTTCTGGTCACTACACTTTAGGAAGGATGTGGGGGTCCTTGAGAGAGTGCAGAGATTTACCAGAATGGTTCCAGGGATGGGGGATTCTATTTACAGGGTTAGGTTGGAAAAGCTAGGGTTGCTCTCCTTAGAGCAAAGGAGATTAAGGGGAGATTTGATAGAGGTGTACAAGATTACAGCAGGTTTAGTTCTAAAAGCTTTTCCCATTAGCTGATGGTACAATGACTAGGGGAAACAGATTTAAGGTTTTGGGCAAGAGATGCCAGGGGCACGTGAGGAAAAACTTTTTTTATATGCTGAGTGGTAATGGCCTGGAACACGTGAACTACAAGGATGTTGGAAGTGGAGACAATGAATGATTTCAAATGGAAAGTGGAGGGGCACTTGAGGGACATAAACCTGCAGGACTATGGGGATAGAGCAGTGGACTGGAACCGACTGAATAGCTCTACAGAGAGCCGGTATGGACTCAATGGATCAAATGGCCTCCTTCTGTGCCGTAATGACTCAATGGCTGGAATTTTACTTTTGGAGATTCTGGGAGGTGGGAAGGGTGATAAAATGGCAGCAGAAGGCATCTGGTGGGAAGCCCGACATGTTCTCACTGCCAGGGAATCTTGTCAAAAGCGGGAACAGTAGTGTCTTGGCCAGCCAACTAATTGGCCTGATGATGGCCATTTTACCAGGCTGCTGGGATTTTACAAGCCTTGAATGGCTCCCTGCCATGTTATATGTCCACCAGCTACATCAAGGTGGCCTCCCAGTGACTCCCAACAGGTAAAGCTTTCCTTTCCAGAGGTTGCATAGCCCAAGGAGGGACACCCCAGCAGCAATGGCTCAATCGCTGGAGCCTGTCTACCTGGCCTAAGCACATCCATGACTCAATTACAAGCCCTTAGAGGGTGTCTCAACATGGAGATGCCCTTTTCTTCTCTTTGCAGCCTCAGCAGCGGGCATCTCTATTGGTGGCACTGCGGAGACTGTTGAGCTGCTGGCTCAATCAGAGGGCTGGCAGCTCAGAGAAGCAGGCTGTCTTCATTAATTCGACAGCAGCCTCTTAATTGGCCGCCGCTGGTAAAATTGCCCCCATGGTTCCACCATCCACTAGCGTGGGCTCAAGAGCCGCATTTGGTCCCAACATCGGGACTGATGACTTGCCAATAAGATTACGGTCCATGAACTCCATGGCACTCCAGCACTGATCATGAAGTCCTCCCAAAACCAATCTCTGTGGCTTACCTGAATGCTTTCCTTCAGTCCAGCTGCTGCTTCCTGCCAATTTCAGGCAGGCAACTGACCTGACTCATGCAGATGTGGCCCAGGCATTAAAATCATCCAAGCCAAATGTTGCTGAGGTCAAGACTGTTTGTCGAATATCTGATTTCCACCCCTAGCCAAGTTAAAATCAGGGATCATGTGTCTGTGCTCACCAGTTTATAATCAACATTAAGACTATAAAATATGTTTTCCATTAGATTATTTTCAATCTGCTGAACAAGTTGGGCTGTTCTTAGTGTTGGTCACTCCATGACAATAGCCACTATGCAACTCTCCGCAGAAGTACTGTTGTAGTATGTGGTTCCACCATTGGCACTAACTGGACAAAGGCAGAATGAGTTTTGGCTTTTCACAATTTGAATGAAGATTATCATAATGATTTGGGTCTGGTAGTTAACTGGAATTCTACAGAGTTCATTGAACAGTGTAGAAAAACTTGATAAGTTTGCAGTTTAGCAGTTCTGAGGGTTCTAATGGCTAGTCTTCCAAATAGTTGATCAGTGACTAAATTGATCTGGTACAATTTAACTCTATTTAATCAAGAGTAGGGAGCCTGTCACTATTTTTCAAATAATTATAACAGTTATTCATCAAAATCTATCACAAAATGAGTGATTGTGTTTATAGAATGTTGCTAAATCCAGAAATTTAGTTGCTAGACTAATTAACAGCCTTTGTTTATAGCAGGCATTAGTCATTTAGTTTTCTGGTTTTGTGAATGCTTCAGTCATTAAATTCCAGAATTGGGTCATATTCTGTCAATATTCCAGTATTTGCACAATAAGACGCAAGTGAGACCAAGACACACTATTCACAAAGTCATTAAACATGTTAAATGACAAAGAATTAGTGTACTAGGAGTGGGCTGGATACTAGTCCACGGCTGTGGTTCCCCATGGAATAATCCCTCACTCTCAGTCAAGCTAATGGGGAGATTCCAAGTGCAAACACAATGTCTCACATCAAGAAGGAAAGGAAGATTGAAGGTCATCAGTGTATATGTGTCTCCTCTATTTCCTTTGAAATGGCTCATGACCAGTATAAATAAAGCCTTCAAGCAGGTCTCCCACCCATCCTCTAAGTTGGGAATGACATGTGGGATGAAAACGCAAAATGGACTGGTTATAAAAAGCCAGTTTTGATTTCAAGATGCACGATCATTTCATTTAAATAAAAGAACATCAGGATTTTAAAGTGGACGTGTTTTGGAAAATATGACTTTGTTAAGTAAGGAATCAGATGGGTGATTTCTAAAATAATTCTTAAAAACTGAATTAAATGAGGGAAGTAAAATGAATCTCAGATGGTCCTGCCTGTAATTGCAGGAATATTGGGGCGGGGGAATTTTCTATCGTTTAGTCACATCCGTGGGACTGAGACTGCTACTTAATGATTAGACAGAATGTAGTGCAGTCTGTTAATGTTAGTGACAGGAAAAAAAATCCTGCACTTTGTGTGGTCTTTTAATCTACACCATGGTTGCTATTAAGGTCAGACCTGGAGAATAAAGCAATATCTCAGGGAGAAATGCAATTTTGCATTGAAAATGGGCAATATCAAACTTGGCGTGTTGATATGAATGGCTGAGCTCTTAAACATTCTGTAAAGTTTCAATTGTAATATAAACCTTCATAAATGAGGGATTATAAAAACTTTGTTAAATACACAATGAATTAAATCTTTCCCTGCAGCCATACCTGAACCTAAAAAAAAGCTCCATTGACCATCAGGATCAAGTGAGTGACTGACATCAATAAAGATGCTGCCTTGATCTTCTTACTTTAGTTTTTATTCTCTAAGATAGAAAAAGTTAGAGTTTAATATTTGCAAGGCAAACCTGAATGTTTCAAATAGGTGACAAATTGGATTTTTGCACCATTGCATGAAGAAGGTAATCAAAATGGTGACATCCCTGAAAACTGATGTGATCACCTCCACTCGCATGCATTGTTAGTCAACTAAAAAGCAAGTCAATTCATGGCAGTGTGGCTGTCTGCCTATCATGATAATCTTTCAGCATGATGTGCAGTTAATTGCTGAATCCACCAATACCTGTAAATAAACTCTGGGGGGAGATTGAAAGGCTGCCTGCTGGGTGGAAACAGGGTGGTTGTAACCTGAAACTGATAGGGAATGATTTACCAGCCATTTCCTACTGATAGTTTGTCCTGCACTATCTTTCAGAGGGCCTCCCGCTGGGCAATCAGAGCTCCTGCCCAACTCAGGTTGTCTTTTCAGTGGGAAAATTGTAGTTCCATAACATTCATAGAGCCCTGATTGCCATTTTAGGACTCAACTGAGCAGAACATGGGCTGAGCACAATTTCAGCTGCCCGTCTGGCCAAAAAATAGCCCAGAATGTAAGTTTTTTTATTTTTGTCAAGTCCAGAGCAACAGTAGTGCTCCTGCGTGCTCCACATAAATAACATGGGCTGCTGTCACACCGGGTCATCCCCTCCCGGGAGCATAGACAATGGAGAATAATAAATGCATCATAATGATTTTAAGGTTCCTTTATTTTCTTTTATATACCATGTAGCTTTGCCATTTTTTTCGATCCTTTGTTCTGCTATTTATGGGTAATGAGACCACACTCGGCAATTATCAGCAAATAATGCATTCTCTGTATTTTATAAAATAATTCACTCACTGTTACTGGCTGTAATACTCCTCCATCTATGCAACATTATCCTCTGTGTTGTTGCACACAATATTCCTGGATATGCTATTGGCTAGATATACTTTCACTTTGTTTAACTTGATCATACTGTTTCCACAATAATAAGGCAGAATACAGGAGTGATTACATACTAGAACTGTTGCTTTTCCAAACATATATTGCCTTTGTGATGGAAACCATACCTGCCAGATGGAAATATATAAATTTTGTCATATGGAACATTATTTGAACGCTTACTAGACATTGAACATAACTTGTTTTAAAAAGACCACAGAACTGTGGCTGAAAACATGGCTGCACATTTGCATTCTAAAAGACAGTTACATGGAGAGACAATGGGAGTACTTCCGGATTCAATTAGCCAGATAGGTTTTGTCAATAGTGATGATCAAGAGACATTGAGAGTCATTGAATGTGTAAGAACCAGCATTCCACCCCTCCACTGAGAGTGTCTGGTAAGCTTGGAGGAATCCACAAACCTCACAGGAGAGACTGGTCCAAACAGGGAGCTAGTCACATGACTAACCTGCTGACCAACCTGGGGCTTTTTGAATTGTGCCTGACACAGAAAGAAAAAGAATACAATTGAACTTCAAGGAGGAAGGTCTCCCTCTCTCTGTCTCTCTTTCTCTCACACAAAGTTCCAGGGACCCATGGAAGTAACTTAAGCCTCAAGACGAAGACTAGTGAAACAAATTTGAAAGTGTGCACTGGGCCCCAATGAGAACTGCAAGACTTAAATTCGATCAAAGACTTTACATCCAACCCAAAACCAGTAATTGAACTCCATCAACTACTTCAAACCTTTCCCCTTCAATTCTTTATCCTCCTCTGTCTCTATTTGCGTGTGTATTTATTGCTTTTGCCTGCTAGCATGGTTGTGTCGCATATTTTTAGTAGTTTTAACTGAGTTAGAGTATTAAGGTTAATAAACTTACACCTTTCTTGTTTAAATCTGAGAAAAGCTGTCTGGTTGATTTCTTTGCAATTACAGCAGTGAGCAAGGACTCACTGAGGAGAAACTAAAAACACTGTGTTTTAAAAGTTAAACTCTGTTACAGCCAAACCAGGAAAAGGCTGAGAGGGGAGCCCTGGACCCCTTCCTCACCTGGTCATAACACCTTCAAAGTGTTTTGTTTATGGAAGGTATATACAATTCAGATTAAATTATAAGGTAATTACATATTCAACCTTCTATCTAAATTAAGTTGAACATTTATTTCAGATAACATCGACAATAACAACATCCTATAATTATGACATATCAGAGTCAGGACTACTGGATAGAGGCTGTCCTGTAATCTAAAATTGCAAAAGCATTAATATGATGGAAGCTGGGGGATTTTTTCATAGTTTTTAAATAACAGTCTGCATTTACATAATACCTTTCCCATCAGAAACCATTCCATGGTTCGACAGGAGGAGGAAGTAGTAAAGAGGTGAATATATGCAAGATAAGAGACATACATTTTGAAGAAGCTTTTGAATGAGACAGAATGTTCCAAAGCTGTAGGCTATAGCATCCATGGGAAAAGTGGGATTCAGGTGGGGTAGATGGGGAATTTGTAGCAAACCAGAGTCGGAAGAGCAAAGGTACCATCCTGGGGTGTAGGCTGGCAATGAAGTGCAGAGAGATTTAAAGTTAATGTCAATGTTTTTCAAGAAGGAGGCCAGACTGGAGGAACTCAAGCAGGAATTAGTGGGAGAGATTGGAATAGAGCTGGTGACAATGCTCATTCAAACTCCTAAGAGAAGGAGTAATTGGGGATGAGCAGTAGTTTAAGAAAACAGAATGGTTGAGGGTGGGTTTTCCTGAAAGGTGGTGTTGGTAGGAGTTATAATACCTGAGAGGAAGAGATTGATGTCAAAAAGTGAAGAGCCAAGTCAGAAGGAGATTGACTGAGCAGGTAGTGACCCTCATAGGACAAATACCTATGATGAGAGAAGGGGTGTTGATGGGGAGAAACTGTGAGATAGCAGAATGAGACTGAAAGGGGTGGGACAGGTTGGTTCCAGAGGAGGTAGAAGCAGCTGAGTAAAATACAGCCTCAATTTTGGAGATGAAGAAGTTCACTAACTTCTCACATAGAGTATCAGAAATGAGGACAGAGAGGATGTGAAAGGAGCAGTTTGTTTTAGAAAAGAGGAGTTTGGGATTATCTTTTCCCTTGAAGATGATACTGATTGAGTTTTTCGAGAAGGTGACCAAACAGGTGGATGAGGGTAAAGCAGTGGATGTGGTGTATATGGATTTCAGTAAGGCGTTTGATAAGGTTCCCCACGATAGGCTGTTGCTGAAAATACGGAAGTATGGGGTTGAAGGTGATTTAGAGCTTTGGATCAGAAATTGGCTAGCTGAAAGAAGGTGGTTGATGGCAAATGTTCATCCTGGAGTTTAGTTACTAGTGGTGTACCGCAAGGATTTGTTTTGGGGCCACTGCTGTTTGTCATTTTTATAAATGACCTGGAAGAGTGTGTAGAAGGGTGGGTTAGTAAATTTGCGGATGACACTAAGGTCGGTGGAGTTGTGGATAGTGCCGAAGGATGTTGTAGGGTACAGAGGGACATAGATAGGCTGCAGAGCTGGGCTGAGAGATGGCAAATGGAGTTTAATGCGGAAAAGTGTGAGGTGATTCACTTTGGAAGGAGTAACAGGAATGCAGAGTACTGGGCTAATAGGAAGATTCTTGGTAGTGTGGATGAACAGAGAGATCTTGGTGTCCAGGTACATAAATCCCTGAAAGTTGCTACCCAGGTTAATAGGGCTGTTAAGAAGGCATATGGTGTGTTAGCTTTTATTAGTAGGGGGATCGAGTTTCGGAGCCATGACGTCATGCTGCAGCTGGACAAAACTCTGGTGAGACCGCACCTGGAGTATTGCGTGCAGTTCTGGTCACCGCATTATAGGAAGGATGTGGAAGCTTTGGAAAGCGTGCAGAGGAGATTTACTAGGATGTTGCCTGGTATGGAGGGAAGGTCTTACGAGGAAAGGCTGAGGGACTTGAGGTTGTTTTCATTGGAGAGAAGGAGGAGGAGAGGTGACTTAATAGAGACATATAAGATAATCAGAGGGTTAGATAGGGTGGATAGTGAGAGTCTTTTTCCTCGGATGGTGATGGCAAACACGAGGGGACATAGCTTCAAGTTGAGGGGTGATAGATATAGGACAGATGTTAGAGGTAGTTTCTTTACTCAGAGAGTAGTAGGGGCGTGGAACGCCCTGCCTGCAACAGTAGTAGACTCGCCAACTTTAAGGGCATTTAAGTGGTCATTGGTTAGACATATGGATGAAAATGGAATAGTGTAGGTCTCAGATGGTTTCACAGGTCGGCGCAACATCGAGGGCCGAAGGGCCTGTACTGCGCTGTAATGTTCTAATTCTGATGATCATAAATTCTCAGGTTTTGACTGTTGCTAGCAAGGCCTCATTGCCCTGAGGTGGTGTGCCTTCTCTTCGAACCATTGCATTGATGTTGCATCCATAATTGTGTTAGGTATGGATTCCAGGATTGATGAAATGAGAATAAGTGTCAGTGTTAGGGTCGTGTATGGCTTGAAGAAGTTGGAGGTGATAATATTCCCATGATATAGCCACTCTTCCTTCTTGGAGATAAAAGTTGTAGGGCAGGGAACTGATGTTGACACAAGCTTGATGAGTTGCTACAATGCATTTTGCAGCCACACTGCATCAATGGCAGAGGAGTGAATATTGAATTTGGTGGCCAAGTACTGATCAAGCAGACTGCTTTGTCCTATTGATATTGAGCTTCTTGAGTGTAGATGCAGCAGCATTCATTCAGGTAAATGGTTAAATGGTAAATGATTCATACTCCTAATCTTAGCCTTGTAGATGATGGAGGGGTTTGAAGTGAGAGTACCCCAGCCTCTGTCTTGTCCTTGTAACTACAGTATTGATATGGCTGATCCAATTAAGCTCCTGGCCAATGGTGGACCCCAGTACATTGTTGGTAAATGACTAAGTAATAATGATGCTGTTAAAGAGCAATGGGAGGTAGTTGGGCATTTTCTTCTTAGAGATCATCATGGTTTGGCACTTGTGTGGCATAAATAATGCCACATAATAATCCAGCCCAAGCCTGGATGTTGTCCAGGTCTCACTGTTGGTTGGCATTGGCTGGTTCATTAGGAACTCCTGCAGTGATGTACAGGGACTGCCATTATTGACCTCTAGGCTGCTCATGAATCACATAAACTCAACCCCACAGCCCTCAAATTTCAGGTTGCAAAGCTGGTTGTTGTGCCATGGAGAATGTTGAGATTGAGCAACTGATGTGAAGAGGGATCAATAGAAGAGACGAGGCAAGTGCTAAATGCATGAGTAGAGGATGAAATTGTTGTGATTGGTTGCAGGCCAGAGCAGAAGGAGTTCAGTTAGAAAGACTTCTTTAAAGCAGCTAGGAAATCATTTTTTAAGGGGCGAGGGGAGATGTGTTAGGTAATCAACGTAACATGGGTGATGAGGAACTAGTTATAAATGGCCTTGTTGGAGATTTTGACCTCAGTGATGGAGAAGCTTTGCGATGAATGGGTTATTGGGGTGACTATGGCTGTCAATAGGAGAGCAAATGAAAATTGATTCTAAGTGCGGACAGAAGGGTTGAATAATTCTGAGGTAAGAGTAGGTTGACTTCTGGTGCAGGTTGTAGTCACCAAGCACCTGATATAGGAATGGGATTTTGATGAGAAATTTACTGGAGGCCTTGGAAGAACAGTAACTGATGAGGGCCTAGAATGATGAGGAGGAGTAGTAGAGGATGAGGAGCTAGAGGAGTAAAAAGACCAGGTGAGGTGGGACCTGAAGATGAGGACCACATGGTGTGAGTGGGGGATATGTTTAAAGTGTAACAAATGATCCAGCTTGGCCTCCTCCAGAGGTACCCACCATCATAGATGCCAGTCTTCAGATAATTCGATTCACTCCTTGTGATGCCAAGCAATGGTTGAAGGCTTTGAATACAACAAAGGCCATGGGCCCTGTCAACACCCAGGCTGTAATACTGAAGACTTGTGCTCCAGAACTAGCCACACCCTTAACCAAGCTGTTCCAGTATAGCTGCAATACTGACATCTACCCAACAATATGGAAATTGTCCATGTATGTCCTGTCCATCAAAAGCAGGACAAATACAATCCAGCCAATTACTGCCCCATCAGTCTACTCTCAATCATCAGTAAAGTGAGAGAAGGTGTCCTCAACAGTGATATCAAGTGGCACTTACTCAGCAACAACCTGCTCACCCATGCTCAGTTTGGGTTCTGCCCGAGCCACTCAGCTCCAGACCTCAGTCCAGCCTTGGTCCAAGCATGGACAGTAGGTTTCTCATTACAAGGTTAGGTTGGAAAACTGGGTTTGTTCTCCTTAGAACAAAGGAGATTGAGGGGAGATTTAATGGAAGTTCACAGGATTATGACAATCTTATATAAGTTAGACAAGGAAAACCCATTCCAATTAACTAATGTTACAAGGACTAGGGGACACAGATTGAAAGTTTTGGGCAAAAGATGCAGGGGAAATATGAGGAAGAACTTTTTTACACAGAGGGTGGTAATGACCTGTAACTCACTGCCCACAAGGGTGGTGGAAGCGGAGACAATCAATGACTTGAAAAGGAAATTGAATGTCCATTTGAAAGACATAAACTTGCAGTGCTAAGGGGATCGAGCGGGGAGCGGTACTGACTGCATAGCTCCGTGGAGAGCTGGCATGGACTCCTTCTGTGTCATAAATTATTATGAATCTAAAACAGCTGAATTCCAGAGGTGAGGTGAGAGTGACTGCCCTTGACATCAAGGCAGCATTTGACTGAGTATGACATCAAGGAGCCCGAGCAAAATTGAAGTCAATGGGAATCAGAGGGGAAACTCTCCACTGGTTGGAGTCATACCTAGCACAAAGGATGATTGTTGTAGTTGTTGGAGGTCAATCATTTCAGCCCCAGGACATCGGTGCAGGAGTTGCTCAGGATAGTGTCTGAGATCCAACCATCTTCAGCTGTTTCAATAATGACCTTCCCTCAAATATGAGGTTAGCAGTAGGGATGTTTGCTGATGATTGCGCAGTGTTCAGTACCATTCGCCACTCCTCAGATACTGAAGCAGTCTGTACCCGTATGCAGCAAGACCTGAATATCATTCAGGCTTTGCTGATAAATGGCAAGTGATATTTGTGCCACACAATTGCTAGGCAATGACTATCTCCAACAAGAGAAAATCTAACCATCTCCCCTTGACATTCAATTACATTATCATCACTGAATCCCCACCATTAGCATCCTGGGGGTTACCATTGACCAGAAAGTTAACTGGATCAACCATATAAATATTATGGCTTCAAGAGCAGGTCAGAGGCTTGGAATTCTGCAGTGAGTAACTCACCTTCTGACTCCCCAAAGCCTGTCCACCATCTGCAAGGCACAAGTCAGGAGTGTGATGGAATGCTCTCTACTTGCCTGGATGGGTGCAGCTCCAACAACACTCAAGAAGCTCAACACCATCCAAGACAAAGCAGCCTGCTTGATTGACATCCCATCCATCATCTTAAACATTCACTCCCTCCACCACAAGCACAATGGCAGCAGTGTGTACCATCTACAAGATGCACTGCAGCAACTCACCAAGGCTCCTTCGACAGCACCTTCCAAACCTGTGACCTCTACCACCTAGAAGGACAAGGGCAGCAGTTGCATAGGAACACCACCTGCAAGTTTCCCTCCAAGCCAAACACCATCCTGACTTGGAATATAGCGCTATTCCTTCACTGTCACTGGGTCAAAATCCTGGAACGCCTTCCCTAATATCACTGTGTACGTGTGTGCCTGCACCACATGGACTGCAGCGGTTCAAGAAGGTGGCTCACCACCACCTTCTCAAGGGCATTTAGGGATGGGTAATAAATGTTGGCCTTGCCAGTGATGCTCACAGCCCATGAATGAATAAACAAAAAACATTTCTGGGGTTATTGCAGCTTTTTTGAAAATATTGGTTAGCTTTTGCTTGATTTCTGGGTAGAAGTGTATGCTGCTTTAGCTGAATACAGATTGTATTTTACATTTTACATTTTACAGCTTAATTTTAAGTTGAAAATCAAACTAGGGAGAAATGAGCTGTTTTAGTCTGGTCAGATTGATTGGTCTGGTCAGATGGGAAGAAAAGTGGCAAATGGAATTCAACCTGGAGAAGTGTGAGGTGATGCATTTGGGGAGGTCAAACAAGGCAAAGGAATACATGATTAATGGAAAAATATTGAGAAGTGTAGAGGAAGTGAGGGACCTTGGAGTAAAAGTCCACAGATCCCTGAAGGTAGCAGGACAGGTCGATATGGTGGTTCAGAAGTCATATGGAATCATTTCCTTTATTATCCGAGGTATAGAATATAAGAGTGGGGAGGTTACGCGGGAACTGTATAACTCATTGGTTAGGCAACAACTTTAGTGCTGTGTGCAGTTTAGGTCACCTCATTACAGAAAGAATATAATTGCACTAGACAGGGTACAGAGGAGATGTACGAGGATGTTGCCAGGACTGGAAAAATGCAGCTGTGAGGAAAGATTGGATAGGCTGGCGTTGTTCTCCATGGAACAGAGAAGGCTGAGGGGAGATCTGATTGAAATGTGTAAAATTTTGAGGGGCCTGGCTAGTGTGGAGGTTAAGGCCTATTTACTTTAGCAGAGAGGTTAGTGACTGCCGGGGGCATGGATTTAAATTGATTGGTAGAAAAATTAGAGGGGAGTTGAGGAAAAACTTTCTCACCCAGAAGGTGGTGGGGGTCTGGAACTCACTGCCTGAAATTCAAAAGGAGTCTGGATATGCACCTCAAGTGCCATAATCTGCAGGGCTACGGACCAAATGCTGGAAGGTGGGATTAGAATGGGTGGATCGTTTTTCAACCGGCACAGACACAATGGGTCAAGTGGACTCTTTCTGTGCCTTAAACGTTCTATGATTCTAGTTCAGCTGATTGCCTGTCATCACAATGAAGATAGAGAGCAATGCTGATATGTGTGTAATTCACATGGTCGCTATTGTTTATTTGTGTTTGCTGTGGTATCAAACCAAAGCTGCTACCATACTAATACAAATGATTAGAATTATAGATCTTCTGATAGATAGTATAGGTAACAAATGCAGTTATTTATTTTTCTGTGAGTCTGATAAGCATAGGGGATTAATGATATAGTTAGCACTTAGGAATTCATGACTGGACTGATGCTCACACTTCCTTTTATTTGTGTATCAACAGTAGTAAAGGGCAAGTGTGGAAAATGATTGTACGAAAGGTTATGTTTTGTAACCCAGGAGTTTTTAGTTTAGTATCGTTGCCAAGTGTATCGTTTGGACAAGAATGGAGAGTAATTAGATAAAAGGACAAGCCCTGGATTTTGTGGTAGTAATGATTCCAAAGCTGTCAGCCTTCACTGTCATTACTCCTCTGAAACTGACAGCAACTTCTGGAGTCCACACATGCGCAGTTAAAGGTGGAAATCCAGAAGTTGTCACCAGTGATTCAGTGCTTCCCCATGGACTGTGCTGTTGAAGTCCCCACAGACTGAATTCAAATAGAAATCACTGAACTGACAAAAACTTGCCCTTTAACACTATTAGGCTTGCTGTAAAAGTCCTTTAAAAAGTTGTAAATTGTTCAATAAGGTGTAACTGGGTTTTTAAAGCCATACTAAGTTCATAATTACTGCTGAAAAATGTCTCTGGCCATGAAAAACTCATTTTATATTGGTGGAATTTCAACATTATGATAATTCCAAGAATTTTTAAAATAGTTTTTTTTTAAGAGTTTGCTTGTGGTCTTTCAGCTTCTACTTATTCTCATGTATATGTCCAATCACTTATTGCACTCTGTAAAATTTAAACTGAAGGTTAATCAGTGCATTTTACTTCCTGATTTGCTGTCTGACAATACGTCAATGTAATTGTCTGCTTACTTTGCTTGATGACATCACTGTTGCTGGGTGTCTGCAGATCCCTCACCCTGGCACCAGACTCCAACCAACGTCGGGAAAGGGGAAATCCATGCCACAAAGATCACTTTGTAGACGTTGTATCTTTGTAGACAGTATTCTTTGAGGTCTGTGGCTAATGTCGTCACTTTGCCACTAACTGCTAAATCTAGCACTAAATGTCAGACCTGCACATATCTCCCCACCACCTACCTTCCCCCTACCTCCAACTATTTTTCTTTTCTCACCTCTCTCACCTCTTCTAAGGATGGTAAATCACGATGGAATAAAATGTTGATATCTATGATTGTAATTCAGGAGATTATGTGTACTCATTTTTATTTTGACAGATGTCCAATGTATTTTTGTCTGTTTACCTTGTTTACAGAGGAGGAATGATTCAGACAAGTGAACAGTATGGATTTGTACATCATGCTCTGAGTCTTTATGAGAGCGCAATCTCAGCTGACACTAGCCAGTGAATCTGTCAGATAATACTCTTCACACGTGACAACCTTCAGTGCTAAGTTACATGGAAGTAAGAGAAATTATCTCTTGAAGGTAATGATACATTTATTACCAAGGGAAACAAGAAGTGGAATCACCTCCAGCAGAAGGATGATACATGGTAAACTCAGAAGCTAGTCACAGTAGGATGGAAAAAAATGTTTGCCAGATTGATTAAAGATACCTGATTGAATGTTGTGTAAATTTTCCTAAATTCTGTTATAGGAAGATGCAGCTAACTATATCATGTGGCATATCATCCGTGTCTAATAAAGGCCTTTTATGTTAAGTTCAGTTCAACAATACTTGCAAACTCAGTGGTCTAAGAAAAGCAGTGCTGGTTGAATTTGTTTTGAGAGGCGACGAGCTTGGGCCGAAATATAATGCCCAGTCGTTTATTGGATGTTTCTGTATTCTGAACTGGCACAGCTCTTGATGTGATTTATAAATATATACATGTGAAAAGTGCTATTACATGATGTGGTGAATTTTATTTCTTTGCCACATAATTGTCTTTCTGCTGAAATGCACAAGTGTTTTATTCATGAATTTTAAATAACTGTCCAATTCTGGAAACTTTTAAAGCTCTCTAAATGTTTTGTATGTAATGTAGGTGCAGATTTTTATTTGTGATATGGTGTTAAATTGTATGCATATTTATAATCTTAACTAGCAGTCAACTTGCACAATGTCGAACAATCACTAAATGTATTCTCATGTCCATGACAATGTATTTCTATTGAGATTGTCTAAATGAACAAGCTTCCTAGATATTAAGCAACCCCCTGTGATTGACACTTACAGCATCTTTTCCTCTATCTCTCCAATGTTGTGAAATAGTGTCAATATTTTGTTTCTCTTTGCAGACAATAAGTGCACTGTATAAATCTATGGGAATATATATACTAATGTAATAATGGAAATCCACAAATATGAAGCATTGATGTTGCTTTATTCAGTATGTGGCTACTTGGCATATGTTCCAGTTGATGAGACATACTTTAAATTCCTTTTTGTCATGTGCAGGAAATTGTTTACATTAATATGTTGTTTACAGAAAGCAGTGCAGAATCTGCACAGGATAATTCATGTTTTTATTCAGCACTGTTAATTTTTGTGTATGATGACAATAAATACAATAGATTTTGGAAATCTTGTTCTTGCATCTATATTTTAATAATAATTAATATGTTTTAACCCTCAGTGTTTCTAATGCCACCTTTACCCAGATATTTGGGGCAGGAGGGAATTACAATATCTTGTGTTTATATTTATCATGCATTTAAAATAATGTGTACATTAAGCTAAAAGATGTTAGTGCTGAGAATAGGATACTTTTCTAATTTGGGCACCTAGTGTCAGTGTCAAGCAATTCCCAGGTTACAGCAAAAATCCAGAAAACACCCCTCTACTTTGCTCCAATAATGGGCCTCATCGGCACCCTTTGAAAAGCATCATCTACTGCAAAAGTATGAACATGTTTTTCACACATAAGTTGTCCCTATGTGCCCCAGCGGAGATTGATAACTTAACAGTGATTAATGACAAGTGTGCCAATTTTGTTTTATGGGCCCTCTCCCACAATTAACTGGTTTGAGATTGCCCCATCTCACACTGCTGACAGAAAGAAGGTTCCATTTGCCTGCTCCAGAATTAAACCCAACTCCCAGATTTGAAAGGGTAACACACAAACCCATTTTACTGTTAATCATTGGCTTGTTGTATATAATAGATGGTAAATAGTTCAACATCATACAAAATGCTACTCTTTTTTTAGAGATACAGCACTGAAACAGGCCCTTCAGCCCACTGAGTCTGTGCTGACCATCCACCACCCATTTATACTAATCCTATACTAATTCCATATTCCTACCACATCCCCACCAGTCCCTATATTTCCCTACCACCTACCTATACTAGGGGCAATTTAATAATGGCCAATTTACCTATCAACCTGCAAGTCTTTGGCATGTGGGAGGAAACCGGAGCACCCGGAGGAAACCCACGCAGACGCAGGGAGAACTTGCAAATTCCATACAGGCAGCACCCAGAATTGAACCCAGGTCGCTGGAGCTGTGAGACTGCAGTGCTAACCACTGCGCCACTGTGCCGCCCCTCTTATTGCTTTATTTTGATGTGAAAACTTTAATTGACTTATTTTAAAATGTACTGCTGGTTATTATGGACGTGACCATATTTCCATTTTAAGACAGTGGTAGATTGGGTCATACCTGTACTCACAAATCACCAGAAAATTCATCATCATCTGACTTAGATACCTCTCCTAATAGAGCTGCAATTCTAACTCGTTGCTAATATCAGTCTGTCTTTCACCATAACCTGCAGCATTTAAATTTATGAAATATTCCAACTGTGCAAGTTGTTTTAAATGAAAGGTTTTAAGGAACGTGTGTTTATTCAACAATTGTAAACATGACGTGGTTTGCTGCGATTCGATGCTGTCAGCTGTATGGTTCCAGTAAATTGTCTTCTCGCAGATCGTACAGAAATATTACAATCGCGTCACAACCTAAACCGGGATAGAACGGGTCATCACCGTTAACCGAGTCAGAGGTGGCTTTGCAACGGTAGGCACCATAATGTCCCTTTATATCTGGTGTGACCATGAAGGAAGGATGATTTCCGAGAAGTCGTACAAAATGACACTCTGTTATGAAAGATTCAACAGCAATTGAATAGAAGGAAGTGGTCGTCACTGCCTTTTTCCCCCTGAAGGCACATTTCCTTTCGACGCTTACTTCAGCAATCTGTAGAGTGGCAGCATGTAACTTAGAATTGAGTAAAAATGGATACTGCTCTCTTCATGGTGGCTTTTATATGTGCGCTGCTGGCTTTATCTGGTGAGTAAGTTTATTAAATTCCACACTGCTCCATTAGCTGGGTAAGAATCTGTGTTAATTATACCATGTTAATCCTTGCCAGCAGTACAGCAGAGAGAGAGAGAGAAAAAACAAGCGGAAATGGGTTTTGTACACAACCGTACTGTTTGCTATCACAAACGCCGCACATCTATCCCATTGTGAGATAGTTTGTAGTATCTGGTCCGAACTTGTAACAAAGTTGTTCGATTTGGTGAAATATATAAGAATAATGCTGATGTCTTCCGGTTTCGGACCCGATTGGTTCTCTGGGCCAGTCTGTGAAGGGGACTGCAGTCACATTCCAAGAGAACTTGTGGCAATTGAACAAAGTTGGAGTATTGTCACTGTAATACTTGGGGGCGGGGGAGCAGACCTTCGCCTACATTCTGGGAATATTGAACAGAGGCAAGCAACTAAAAGCAAGTGAAAAGTTTGCAAGCAATCTGCCCCAATGTTGTTGGTACCAATCTGGAAGGAGGTCGGGTGGGGGGGGGGGGGGTGGGGGGGAGAGGTGGGGGAACTACAGAAAGAGCTTCTTTGCCGTGATTGGGATCTTGGTCCCAGTGTCTTTGCCCTTGCGAGCTCCGACGTTTAATAATCTGAAATTGTTTCCAACCACTTAAAGCTAAATGTAAGAAAGGGAATGTGTTTATGGCAAATTACTGTAGAATTTTAAATGAATGGTTTCGATGTAAGACATGTGACTGAAATCCTGTTGAAAGGTGTCCCTGATGTATTGATAAAACTTCCGTGCTGGATAATGTCATTCTGCCACAGTGGAAGAAACCGTTGTGTTTGTTAAACAATGTAATGTTACTGAGGTTGCACAAGGCAGTAACACTAATCTGTGTGTGACTGATTTAACTGGCTTGTGTATGTGTGTGTGTGTCGGTGTTCTTTCTCGCAGACGGATTCCTCATCCTACATGCTCGCAAAGAGCAGTGTCTGCTGGGCAACAGCGAGAAGGTGCTGGTTGGCACATGCAACCTGACCAACCCGTGGCAACAGTGGCAATGGACCGATCAAGGCAAACTGCGCCTCTTGCAGATAGACCAGTGCCTGGCTTTGGTCAGCTCTACCGGCGGGCACTTCCGTACCCTGGCACTACAGGACTGCGCCAAGGCGCCTCGCTGGAAATGCTACGACAACCTGCCGGGCCGCCTTGGGCTCGCCGATCGGGATGTGTTCCTCAAGAAGCTGGGCCACTTGGCGGTGGTGAAGGCCGAGACGAAATACCACGACAGCTGGCTTAAGTATGAGCTCGGGGAAAATGGGGAGCCTCGTAAGCTGAACATGTGTCCAACTCAAGGTGAGATCCTGACATTGGCCGTTCACAGATATGCCCACGTTAAATTCTTCAAATCCATCAGCTTGGTTGATCATGAAATGCTGCTACAGTAACAGGTCTTTGAGGCCCAATTTATACCACAACACTTTGATGTCTCCATATATGTCACACAATGTATCACCTCTAATTGTGGGAATATCTATTTAACACATGAGAAATTTCGTTATAACATTACTTACAAGGTTAGCATTTACCAATAAGTCAAACGGAGGTCGTAGATAAACCACCTTGGAGACAGAGAGAGGTAGGGAGAGGTCCTGCTCTTTATGTTATTTGCTGGGACCTTAAATCATGTTGATAAGAGCAAAATACTGAAGATGCTGGAAATCTGAAATAAAACCAGTAAGTGCTGGAAATACTCAGCAGGTCAGGCAGCATCTGTGGAGAGAGAAGCAAAGTTAATGTTTCAGTTGTGATGAAAGATCACAGACCTGAAGCATTAACTTTGCTTCTCTCTCCACAGATGTTGCCTGACCTGCTGAGTATTTCCAGCACTTTCTGGTTTTAAATCATGTTGATTTGGGTTGGCATCCTTCCATCTACTGAAGATGATGGACAGGCAGCAAACAATCCATTTAGGTGGGGTGTCTTCTCTTGGTGCACCTTTGCTGATGGCTGTGAAGGTCAATCCGTGAAGGCCATGTTGATTCAAAATATGAGACTTCAAAAGACCATCGGGCACACTGAACTTGTGAGTAGTCCACAGGGACGAGGTCCTACACTGGCGGATGTACGATCCCAAGCTTAAGAAATGGGCAATCGGCCAGTTGTCCTGTACTTCACTTACTCCGCCTGTGCAGCAGATTGGTTAGTTTCTTAACAAGTTTTTTTTTTACTTTTTGTGACTTTTGTTTGCAGCAACGCAGGAAGCGTCAGTGCCAGGAATATTGCACTTTCCACTTTTGATAACTAATCAGAGCAGCAACCTACTCATGTGAGATATAATCGGGTTTATACAGAGGCAGTAAAAGTCATAACTCAGCTCCAGACTCACAAAAGCGCCACCTACCTACTGCTCCCGTTTCTCACATCCACCAACCGGTGGTCCTTATAGCAATATTCAGTAAAACTTCAGCTCACGCCTCTTGGAGTTGCACTGAGACTGTCCAAACTCATTTCGTACAAGACCCTTACAGACAGTAGGCATTGACTTTCATTTCAACTATCCCATCCCTCAGCTGTACCTGAACCTAGAGGCAGTAGAGGTTAACGGCCACTGTGCAATACCCTTCCACTAAAACAGGAGTTTCTAGGGTTGCTGGTCTTTGGAAAGAGCATTTGAGATGAAAATTCTGGATGAAGGAAGAAACAGATGATATCACAGCTCGAGGCTGAACCTGCTTTAACTTTACAAAGGGTAAAGTGCATAATCTGCACTTTGAAAATTCTTGCTCCCAGAGTGCTGTAACATAAAAGGATGGGTGGCGGTTTCCTTTCCGAGATGATCTGGACGTCCAGAGCTCTCTTGGAGAGGAAGGATATGATTATAAGACAGGCCTTGACTCGGCTAGAACTGTACTTCAAGTTAATGAACTAGGGGATGCTGATTTGTCGCTGGCTGTGGGAACAATATTCTTCCCAGATCTTCCTGAGCAAATGTAATTTTATCCGCAAAATAAAGACCATTGATCCTTACTTTTGCATTTTACCCAGTTACGATTGTTTAACATAATTGAAAAATACTAGATACAATTCACATTTCTTTGCAATCTTTTTTAACGGTGGTAAGAGATGAGGGCAACTGTTTTCTCTCGATCGCGCGTTCATTAGTTTCACGTTTTTGTTTTAACTAGTTTCCATTTCCGTACAATACTTGGGGATTTCAAATGACACGGACACCGGGATTTCGAACAATCTGTGCTTCCTGAGCAAGCTGGCTGATGTGGAAAGTGAAATGGAAATTTATTTTAAAAAGTTGGGTGTGGATCTAAAAAGGTGGCGAGTTTCTGTAGAGGAATTTCCGGTTAAAAGTGAGGAGGGAAGTGAGGCTGACATCTTTATGTTGCACAGGATCCCAGGGACCTAGATGGCATTGCGTCTTGGGGAGGGAGTGGTGTAGTGGTAACGCTACTGAACATGGGTTTGAATCCCACCATGGCAGACGGTGAAATTAGAATTCAATTAATAAATCTGGAATTAAAAGCTAGTTTAATGGTCACCATGAAACCATTGCCAATTGTTGTAAAAACCCATCTGGTTCACTAATGTCCTTTAGGGAAGGAAATCGGCCAACCTTACCTGGTCTGACCGACATGTGACTCCAGACCCACAGCAATGTGGTTGACTCTGAAATGTCCTCTGAAATGACCAAGCAAACCACTCAGCTCAAGGCCAATTAGGGATGGGCAACAAATGCTGGCCTGCTAGCAATACCTGCATCCCATCAAAGAATGAAAAAAACATGAATTATCCTTCAGTGCCTTGCCTGCATGTACAGATGAAGCAATTCCACTTAATGTACTGGTGCTTGGCATGCAATGGACCTGAGGCAATTCAAGTAGGAATGGTATATTACATCACAGCTTGGGAATCCAATCCACAGCCTCACTACTATTTGTTTCTTGTATTTTTTTATTTGGAAAGTTTTTTTGCTTTTTGATATTTTCTGTCCCAATGGGTCTCTTACACTGATTTGTTTATTTGCCCATCTATCTTTTCGCTTCCTTCTCTTCCCTCTGTTGCTTCCTTACACCTATACCCTTTTGTCTCCTTTCAGTTTAATTGCCTCCATGGTCTATTTACATCACTTTATGATGATCTGCCTAGGTATGTTCCTACTTATCTGTATATTTTCTTTGCTTTTATCTCTCATTCTTCATGCTTCCTAACTTTGTTGTTTTTGTTTATTTTTGTTTCCTTTTCCCTACTTTGCTGCATTGATGCTCAATTTTCCCCATCCAGACCTGAGAGTGCCTCACCACTCCTTTCCCCCATCTTGGGCCTCTGGCTAGAATGGTCCCATCCCTATCAATCAGTCCCTCTTGCTTTACTGCTTAAAGAATATCCAATGTGAATCAAAGGTTGTTGGGCATGCGCCACTTTTTGTGGTGCACTATAACAACATTGTGACCTTGCATGCAGCAGGAGGAATCAAGTGAATTGGTCACATGCTTGGGCAATAGTGAGTGATCCTGAGGCCTTGGATACCTGGAGGGAGTTTCTAAGATGCTTGAAACCTGGGAAGACCAGGTTGAAGGTTTAATGTTCAACTGGATCCATCTCTAGGATGAGGCTTGATAGGGTCATTTATAGATTATTCTAAAGTTTAAGCTGGAAATTGAGGTTGCAGCAGGATCCTGTGTTGCTGCATGACAGTTGGCACTTAAAACCCGCAGTCCTGGTAACTGCTTGGTAAATCCATATTACACTTTCTCCAGGGCTGTTATATCCCACCTATAGAAATCAGATTGGCAAATGCTACAATGAAACTGTTCATCTTTCAATTTCTAATTGTAATACAAATCCGGCTGTAATTTTTTTCTAAAACTATAGCTTTACTGCCACTTTCACAATTATGCAAAGCAATTTAGGTGCACAAGGATATTAAAAAGGACATTATAGTGTGGAAATCATTTGACTCCCATTTGACTTCGCCCACTAAGTCTAAACAGTGTCACACCTCCTTAAGGAGGCTTTCCATATCATTTGAGTTTTAGAACTTCAGTCCAGTGTGAAGCTGGATTGCAGAGTGCTCATTTAGTGCATTAGATCTCCTGGGCACTTTAAAAACTTAGTACTGAATCTTTATAATGTAATCGAAAACTTAACATTGTCATCCATGTTCTCGTAGTGTAAAATAAAAGGCCACAGGGAGGATGAGCTGTGTGTATGTGTATTAGCAAAGCTTTCACCTAGTGGGCAAAGTATGAATCACAGCCTACAGTATAACTTGACTTGCTTGCTGAAGCAGCAATCACTATACTGTAGTGTTAGTGTGAAGCAGTTTTACTTCATACTGACCTAAGAACCTGTATTATAACTATCTGGAGTTAGAGCCCAAATCCATTCTGAAATAAAGGAGAGTGAGACTTTCTGGTGTCTGATTTGAATGCATGCTAAGGCTATGGTGTAAGTACAGCCTCAGACCAGTAATATAATAAAACTGCAATGTCATGGTCTGTGTGTAGACATGCACATTTCAGTATAGGAGGAAGCCTAGCTTATACTTCTGCTGAATGTAGGCCTCTACCAATGGCTGATTTTACACAATCCAACATCCCTATTTTCCAGTCAAATACATTCATATTTACCTTCTTTGTCTCTTTCATACTCTAGTTATCCAGTACCTTTTTTTTTGGATGTTATAGTTAGTTTAGCATCATTCATCTCTTGTAGTGATTTTACATGCTCATAATTCTTTGAGTGAATTTTTTTTCTCATTTTCTTCTTTATGTATCTAGTGTTTATCTGGAGATACCTACCACTGAAAATAATCTGTTTACTCTGTCTATTTCTTGTAAAAATTGAGCATCTGTATCTAATCCCTGTTCAATCTTTGCAGTTTAAAAGCATATGATCCTAGTTGCCTTAAGTTTTCTTCATAACTCAAAACTTGCAGTCCTGGTAACTGCTTGGTAAATCCATATTACACTTTCTCCAGGGCTGTTATATCCCTCTTATAGTGAGGAGCCCAAAAGTGTACACAGTATTCCAAATGTGGTGTAGCCATTGTTTTGTGCAATGATTGCAACTTATTTGCTTTTGTGTTCAATTTCCCTTAATGGAAGCCTCCAAATGCCATTTGGCTTCTTTAATATTTTTAACCTGCCTATCCACATTTAGGAATTGGTGTATCATCACATTGCTCCTCCATTGCACTGAGAAGCTTACTTTTTAAGTCATATATCCCTTCTTTACTTTTGATTGAAAGATGTACTAATTCCTATTTTCTGCATTCAACTCGATCAAGCACCTAGCTACCCATTCTCCCAGCCTGTGTACATCTTCCTGAAGGCATCTGAGTTCTTCCTGGTGGCAGATTGTTACTCCTCCCTATTCAGTAAATTTTGATATCCTATCCTTTATGCAAGTCCAGAGATGTGAGAGAGAGAAAGTACAAAAGAATTTCTCACAACAATCCCTGGTTCACTTTACTTGACATTGCCCGCCACTTTAAGAATCATCTGTTTACCACAGCCCTTAGCTCTCTGCTGTTCAGCTAATTCTCGATCCATACCACCACTTTCCATTTTATGTCATGGAACCTCATTTTCTCAACTATTTTCTTATTTTCTATTGTTCTATCAAAAGTTTTCTGCAAGTTCCATATAAACTACATCCACTGCCCACCTGAGCTATACTTTCCATTGTTCTGTCAAACATGACCTAAGTTTGGTGTGGTCGTGTAGTGGTTTTCTTGCTGGATCAACAATCCAAATGAATTTAGTTCAAATGTCATCATGGCATGTTATGAAATTGAATTTAATAAATCTGGTGATTTGTGGATTGACACCAGAAAATAATTACATGAAACTTGCTGGAACTCACAGGTATAAATCCTCTTGAACTATCCAATTATTGCTCTCTAGAATGAGATCACTGCCATTTTGGTTCAGGTGAAAACTATTCCATCTGTTCAGCTACTGGCTATCCCAGAATTTATCCCAGTGCCTCAGAAATCCAAAACCTTCCCTTTGCACCATTTTGTAAGCTATGCATTCATGCCTAAGTAAACCAGTGTGTGACACAGGAAGTAACCCTGAGATTAGTTACATAATTCACTGCTAAACTATTTTTGGATATCAAGGCATCACAGTTCAACAGCATTAGTCCTAATCATTGGAGGTCACTTAGCCAGGGAGTAGAATTTCCACCATTTTTTATTTTTTTAGCTACCTATGGGCTGGATTTCCCTCGGTTATACCACCCAAAATTAGGCAATATGGTGGCAGAAAATCAAGGGAAATAGCAAAGACTATAGAGACCTACAGCTGCATTTCCCCTTCCACCAGCATTGCCATGGATTTTACTCCCCTTGCTTTAGCAGGGAAGATTACCAAGCACTACCCCTCCCCCCGCCCTCCCCTCACCCCTCAAACCCTCTTTGCAGACAAATGGTGATGGAGAGGAGTGGCCAGGGAAGCTGTATGATTTTATATAAAACAAAATACTGCGGATGCTGGAAATCTGAAATAAAAACAAGAAATGCTGGAACCACTCAGCAGATCTGGCAGCATCTGTGGAAAGAGAAGCAGAGTTAACGTTTCGGGTCAGTGATCCTTCTTCGGAACTCAAGCTGTATGATTTTGTTGCTTTGCGCCACTACTGCTATTAACCTTGGGACTGTGTGGGGTCAGGTTAGACCCTGGGACAAAGATCAAAGGGTAACCAATTTGTTGCTTGGAGAGAGAGGGCCTCTCTATAATGACCCAAAACACTCAGTACTTGAAGGCCTCAGTCTAACCCAATGTGCTCAATTAAAAACCCTCTGAAATCTTCAAGGCCCTGTTTTAAGTGGTCCACCTCCTCATCCCACTGCAGATTTCCAGGCAGCACAGATGGGCTTTCTCCGAGTGATGGTGATACTGCTAAATTCCTGTCCTGTGTGTTAAATCAACCCCAACCCAGAAAAATGGGTTAGGGTCATGGTTGGTCACAGCAGCAGGCAGAGATCCCATCTACCCCTCCTCTTGTGGTGAACCCGTTCCAGAGGTAAATCCTGGTCTAGCTTCAATACAATACATTTCTTTTAACTGCTAGAATATTAGGCTATTTCTCAGTTCCCATTTTTCTCTTTTAATTACTTTTGTCTGAGTTCGTATATTGTTTACCGTGTCCTCCTATTCTGCCTAAGCATACTGATTTGTCCTTAGCTCTAACTTCTTTTAAAAAATTGCTGTTCTTAACGTGCTTTTTGTAATATCTCCCTGGTTGTCACTGCTTTCAAATTGTCTTGATTTCCATGAGTTAATCCATCTCTCCACCATCTGTTTCTCCCATCTGTCCCTATTATTGTTACAATATCCACTTCCTAATATTCCACCACATTTCACTTTTTTCTCTCACACAAACTAATGCTGTGAAATAAAGGCAGAAAATGCTGGAAATACTCAGCAGCTCTGGCAGCAACAGTGGAGCGAAACAGATTTAATGTTTCAGGTTGATAACCTTTCATCAGATCTGGAAAAAACTAGAGATGTACCAGGTTTTAAGCAAGCACAGAAGCAGGGAAAGTGGGGAAGAAGGACAAAAGGGAAGTCTGTGACAGGTAGGAGAGATTAAATTACCAAAAGGATGACGGTGCAATGCAAAAGAAAATGGTAATTGGACAAGTAAAGAAACTAATGATGAGTCTAGAAGAGATGTAATTGGAAAAAGCAGAATCATCACCAACAGCTGCTATCTGAAATTTCCATTTACATCTCCTCCAGACACATCTTTTGCTTCTTCGCTTTTCTCATTACCCTCTCCTTTTGCCTTGCACCATCATCCCTTTCATCATTTAATTTCTCCTGCTTTCCACATTTTGCATAGCTCCCCTTTTATTTTTCCCACCCTCATTCCCTGTCTCTGCACTAGCTTAAAATCTGTTGCATCTCTGACTTTTTCCAGTTCTGTCAGAAGGTCATCGACCTGAAACGTTGACTTTGTTAACTGCTGAGTATTTCCAGCATTTTCTGTTCTTATTTCAGATTTCCAGCATCCACAATATTTTGCTTTTGTACTAATGCTGTGAAGTTTGCCAATATGAACTTCTTCAAAAAAAAATGATGTATTAAAGTACATTCAGGTCACATCCATACCAGTGAATATGCTCAAAATAGGTGACTTTTCAAGATTACTGATTGTTTAGCTCACTGAAACTTCTCTTTGGCATTATATCTGATAAAATATGCCCCTGCAGAAATTTACCTTTGGACGGGCAACAAATGCTGGCCTTGCTAGTGACGCCCACGTGAAAGAATAAAAAAAATTATGCAGCTTTGATCTCAGTTACTGCCTTGTGTTTTGGAAAAGCACCAACCCCCACCGCCACAGTGTGCACTGTGCATATTGGTTTATAAAACAATCATCTTGCTTTTCATCTTTGGAGTGAATATTTCTGTTGCACAGGGGAGGAATGGCTGTGCTGGATGATGGAATGCCTTTCTGCAACTTGTACCCAATCCAACATCAAGCACACCCCATTCAATTATAGTACAGATTTAGATACAAGCAATATTTCCTTCTGCAATGTGTTTAGAACCATGGAACCATAGAAAAATTACGGCACAGAAGGGGGCCATTCAGTCCATCGTGTCTGTACCAGCCGAAAAACTAGCCGCCCAAGAAACTGGACCCCAAGAAACTTTCTATACTGCATCAGCGTGACATTTACATTCCCCAATGTAGCCATTTTCTAACTGAGACTGGCTATTTAGTACCAGATCAGTCATTTAGATGCATGTACCACTGTTATTGTAATATCATGTCAGAATCTGCTGCTGCTGTCTACACTACTGTTATAGTACTATTTGCATTGACTTGAACCTTATTTGGTATTTTAAATATGTTGTTAACGACTGTAAGGTGCCAAACTGAAGATTTTTACTTTTCCTTACCCACAGTAGCTTTTCAAGCCAGATCTTTAAATGAGGATCCACCATCCTTTCGGAGCAATAAAGTCAAGTGGGACGATGATGTTGCACGTAAGTTCATGAAGTGTTTTGCAGAAAAGTTTAAATTGTTTATAAATTTAGATTACATTTTTTGTGCCAATGTCAACATTGTTGGAGAGATAACGTTTTTTTACATCCAAGGTGTTCAGGATTTCGGACAGAATAGCAGGCCTGGACACGTCAATAAATAAGAGCACTCTGGTGGGAATTTTACATTCTCCACTTGGGGAAATCTGGGTTGGCAGGCATTTAAAATGGAGTGGGTGAAATACCCACTCTATTCCCGCTTTGGCCCGATTTGGAAATACCTAACTTTTCAGTTATATGAGATACTTGACTGACTCAGGTGGGAGTCTCATTCATTTAAGCAAATTATGGTCCTATTACATCAATAGGACCCCAATTCCACCTTACCCCAGAAGAGAGCTAAGTGTCTGCAATCGTCACCCTGGGAGATACAATCAGGTCTGGCAGCTGAATAGGCTTTTCTGCCTAAATGTAAAATTTTTCTTTGCAGGATCAGGAGGAGTAGGAGTGCTTCTTGTAGGTCATCCCTGTCCCAGACTCTGCTCTCATACCCCAGTTCATGATGTGCTGAACACCCCAAATCTCCTGTCCCTGCACATACTTTGGGCCTAGCTGGCAGCTTTTGGATCTCCTGACCTCCTGCCATTTCCCATTGCTTCCTGCCTGCTTTGGGTGGGAAGTCAGTCAATAGCATGTTAACAAAGACTGGTCACTAAAACTGTTCGGTCCCCAAAGAGATTGCGAGGCCACTTTCCCACCCAGAAGTTACAATTCCCTGTGCCATTCATAGCATTTATATTGGGTGTTTCATATGGATTGAAGCAGCCACTCTGATAATGATATTCTCAGTCTTTCGCAAGGTGATACAGTAGAATATCAACAAAAGCAATTAATTCCTGCAATGAGGCTAGCTCTTCATGCAGGTGTAATCTGAAATGGTTTTAAGAAAGCTGCACTGTAGTGAATAAACAGTATGAAAGGTTGCACCATCTCAGATTTATTTTTCTATCCATATCCTGCATGTTCCAATTGTAGCATTTTGACATTGTAGAAACACACTTTTATAAAAATACTGTGTCACTTCATAAATGATTTCTAAATGAATTGGCATTTTGTCCAGGAGGTGTTACTGAACAACTAATTGAGCAGACCACATACAGTTCAATGTTCTCATTCTCAAGATCAGAAGATCCCTGTTCTATGATGACTTGTTTTTACAACCAAACTGAGAAGGTAAGAGTTATATAATATTACAGTTATAATCAATTGATGACTGTTCTGGAAATGGTGAAGCAATAAAAGCTACACTGTCTTATAAAAATCACATATTTTGCGTTACTATAAGCATGCTTGAAGTTGGAAATGGAGGATGCAATGCTGGAAAGGAGAAGCCATCCAGAGTCTTGGGGCTGGATTTTACCTTAGGTGGACGGGAATTCGCCACCGACGTAAAAGTCACTCACTTGAGAGAGGAAGGCCCGCCTCAGTGAGATGCCGGCCAATCAACGGGCCAGCAGTTCTTTGTCCCATCAGCGCCACCAGGAGCGGTGGCCACTGCTGGGACTGCAGCCCAGCCAACGTCATGGAGCCAAGAGGGAAGGTAAGTTGGGCATGCCTCACCAGTGAGATTGGTCATGCCCTGGTGAGGCTAGAGTGGTCGTTTGGGGGAAAGGGGGAGCATCATGGGTCCAGGGGGTGTGTTGGGAGGCAGGGGCATTCCTCAATTTGGCACCCTGTGCCCAACCGCCATGGCGCCCCCACCACCGGTGCATGGAAAGGACGCAGCTATCGCTGGGAAGCCTTTTCCATCCCCAGCATGCCTGCTTGCCATGGGTAAATTACCCGTGGAGGTGGGCGAGGGCCCTTAAGTGTCCGTTAAGTGGCCACTTAAGGGCCTTGATTGGCCTTGGGCAGGCGGGCCGTTCCACCCCGCCCCGCCACCACCCCCCCCCCCCCCCCCCCAACCCAACCGCCGTAAAGTTGACCGGAGGCAGTAGCGGGGCGGGTAGGCCTCCCAGAGCCTCCCGCTCAATTTTACGCCACCCCCATCCTCCCCAACACCACCATTTGACCCATTGGGGTGGCGTAAAGTTCAGCCCATGGTCAGTAAAGAGATGTAACATGACACCCTTAACTTCTGGGAAATACAATTTTATTAAACAAATTGCTTTAAACATTCATCAATCTTTACTTCACCCCCATTCTTGATACAAATTCTTGCCATTTGTTCTGAGCTGCATCCATGGTTGGAATACTAGAATTACCTGACAGTGTTGTAGAAAATAATTCAGAATTCAGTCTTTAAAGGGGTACCTAGAGTTAGTTTTAGTACATGATCACACATACTCCCGAATTTGTTTCTGTACTATATTAGCAAATGTACTTTTCTACACAAGTACTTATGCAAGGAAGAAACACAATGGGGGCAATTTTTGTCTTCCTAACACCCCAAATTGGGGTGCTAACAGGGCAACAGAGGCCACGCAATCAGGTGGAAATCAGTTCTGTTGGATATACATTGGTTTTGGGCCCCATTGTACATTGCAGTCAGGCCTGGGACATGTCACAGAAACTCCATTTTAAAGCAAGTGAGAGTTACATTAGCATATCTAAAGGGTTGAGAAAAGGGCACTGTACCATTTTCTGCCCCATGGGCATGCTGGATGCCAAGTCCCCAGCATGTCCACGAAAATCTGATTGGAAGGAGATCTCGGGTGGGTCTGCAGGTGAAAGGCCCTTTAGAAGTCCTTCAGATTTAAATAGCCCTGGCTTTTTCAAGGCCCTTCTTGTGTTCGGGAATTTTGTTTGCTGACATTTAGGCTTTCATGAGCCTTTGTTTCAGTTACCTTTTTTGTCATAAGCACCTTTACTCGCACCAGAGTGTTTACCAATAGGAATTCTTCAAGCTGACATAGATAGCAAAAAAAGAGGAACTACAAAGGAGTGACAGGCTCATAACACTGCCTGATAGGTGCTCTGTGCCATCCTGTCAGCTCCTGCACCCCCGTATCTGCAGAGAAAGCTCACATACCTCACTTTGACAGGCATAATGTTGGTGAATGTTCCTTTCCAAATATAGTGGTGACAACAGATCGCAGTGACATCATAATGAGATGTAAATGCTTGACTAATCTTTATGCTGGAAGGTACTTTGAAAACACACCATCACACTTTGTCATGCTTCACCTGATATTGCATGAAAGAAAGTGTTGCTTGGTGTTCAGGATCCAGCTTTGCATGTTTGGCACCTGCTACAATATCAAAGAACAAAGAACAAAGAACAGTACAGCACAGGAACAGGCCATTCGGCCCTCCAAGCCTGCGCCGATCTTGATGCCTGCCTAAACTAAACCCTTCTGCACTTCCGGGGACCGTATCCCTCTATTCCCATCCTATTCATGTATTTGTCAAGATGCCTCTTAAATGTCATTATCGTACCTGCTTCCACCACCTCCCCCGGCAGCAAGTTCCAGGCACTCACCATCCTCTGTGTAAAGAACATGCCTCGCACATCCCCTCTAAACTCACCTTAAACCTATGTCCCCTAGTAACTGACTCTTCCACCCATATCACCAACCATATCTGCAGAAAGCCTACCTGAGAATGATTGTGATAGCTTGCCTTTCAATTCATATAACTTCGGTGAACAAATAAAAGTCTTTTATAAAGCATCACAATATTTATCACAAGCACAAGATAAAAATAAGAAAATTTACATTTCAAGCAAGGTATTAGAAATACTTGTCACTAGTTAAATCCTTTGCTAATTCTTTCACTTAAAAGATGTAAATATATCTAACAGCAGAGGAAGCCGGACTACTTTGTCTTTTTTACCAGATAATAGTTAACATGTCGTCATAAGGAAATGAAAGCATCTTTAGTGACCACTGAGAATTGTATAAGAAAATCATAGTGTGACCAATTTGGATGTTAGATCATGGCTAATCGTGGACAATGGTGAATGGCATGAAAATGCATGTGTAAGATTTGATTATGATCACCTAGTTTCAAAATGATTGCAGTCAAAGAAAAAGGAGAAATCTCACTGATCAACAGAGGATTTGTTTGTTCACCAAATGTTCAGAAACAGACATTGACCTTTTACCAAATTGCTTTCGTAAGCTGCAAAAATAGCAGAAACATAAACAATTCTAAAAGTATTTATTCACAACCTGTGAAGAAACAACTTTATTCACAAAATAATTTGTGCCTTTGTGCACAAGAATCAAATTTTCCAGTTTATTAAATGTGTTCCTTTCCTTTGTTCCTTAATGCATTGCCAAGAGGCCATGGAGATCAGCAACTGTTTGGACAAAGTGTAGGGTATCCATTTAGCAACAAGCCAGACAGATTCAGAGTCTAAAATTGTTTTGCGGGTCTAGCAAATTTGCAGATACTGTGGTAAACAATTAGACCACAAATATGTCGGCATTTAGGGCAGTTTTCCTGTATATAAACTCCATCTAATTGATGGGCTGTATATGATTTCAGACTAGGCTATCTCAATCAACATCCCAGTGTGTATTAATAATGCAAAACCTCTCTAACTTGGTAATATTTATCTCTGAAGAATGCAAAGAATCAGTGAGCTTGGGAAATACATTTCAGCTTGTTATTGTAACTATATTAACTCTCTCCAAGAATATCAAAGACTAGCATTTATAAAAAAGGGAAGAATGAATAAGTTTAATAATAATATTAGAATAATATTAGATTTATTGTTTTGAAGGGTAATTAACACATTTTATAGCATTCACCAATGTCAATGTTGTTTTAGCAACACTCAAATCACAGGATTTGCAAAATACTGTAAATGAATGATTAGTTATGTACTTTTTTAAAAATGGCATCATAATAACAACAAAGAACAAAGAACAGTACAGCACAGCAACAGGCCATTCGGCCCTCCAAGCCTGCGCCGATCTTGATGCCTGCCGAAACTAACACCTTCTGCACTTCCGGGGCCCATATCCCTCTATTCCCTTCCTATTCATATATTTGTCAAAATGTCTCTTAAACATCGCAATATTGAGGAATCAATGGATAGTCTTGAGATATCCAATTATTAAATAAATCCTAATAAATAAATAAATTGCCATTGAAATATAAAATATAAAGTGGTAAATATATCAACCTCTAAACATGGTTAGCTCTCAAAGTTAACATCAAGACAACCCACTAATAGCTGAGTTAGTACATCATCATCATCAGTACATCACTGTAAACACTGGAAATCTGTAGGAATCCTTGTTTCTCTGCAGTAATCACCAAAAATATCACAACATACTTTCATTCTGATGATGTGAAATGTTATTATAAATGCAGTTGGGAATTTTAAATATCTGTTTTATGGTATTAAAGGCTATAAATACAAATATAATTTTACATCTATCAGTTCTGTCTGATTACACTACTGTAAAGTGCTTTGGGCCACTTTCCTTCATTAAAGGCTCTACGTAAATGCAAGCTGTTGTTTTTTTTGAACATATAACTTTAGTTATATGCAGGTTGATTATGGGTCAATAACCAGAAGTCAACGATTTAAAATCATTGGCAAAAGAAGTAGAGAGAAGATGATAATTTTTTCACTTAGCATTGTCGGGATCTGGAATGCCATACCGGATAAGCTGGTGGAAGCTGATTCTATCAATTACTTCAAAAGGGATTTGGACAGGTACTTGAGGATGAGAAATTTATGGGATTACGAGCAAAAAGCGGAGGTACGGAACTAAATATAACAGCTCTGTCAAAGAGTTAGCATGTGCACGATGGATTGAATGGCCTCTTTCTGTGCTGCGTGCTTCGATGATTCTATGGTATAAGACCAATAGGGGCAAAGCAGCTGTATGCTGTATAATTTAAAGCGTCTCTTGAGTTTTTGCAGTGCTTCTGCTGAGCGGAGGTATTTCTCAGAAATACAATTAATGCCACAAAGTGGCAGAGTTGCAGCTTTAAGAGAAAGCTTTAAATCAAGGAAGCAGTATAAGGGGAAGGTTATGTTGTACAAATATAAGTTAAATGCATCAACTGCACTTTTATCCACAGCAATGAAATGTGAAACCTCTTGCATAATTTGTATTTCAGTTTATCAGGTTAGATACTGAGTTGTTTTCAGGAGTTTAGATATCTTATTTTGAATATTCCAAATTTTTTTTTTAAAAAGCATGAAACTCATTGAGATTGGAGCATTGCTTATCTCACTTGTGTAAGCCTTGGTTTTGAGCTGAGGCCTAAACAGCAAAGTATTGAACCAATTAATTTTCTTAATGGTCAACGTGTAAAGACTGATTTTCTGACTCCACACTCCAAGCAATGAGCCTCCTTCACTGGCTATGCAAATTGAGATTTTGCATCCATTCATTTTCCAATTTCCCTATATGCACAGTTAATGGTACCATAAACTTGGAAAATCAACCCCAAATGTTGCATGTACATTATCTAACCCTACAATAAGGCTGTCAGCACAGAATTTTCATTGCATTTTTAATATTTATTTTACTCTTCTGCAAGATGGTGCCACAAATCAACTTTTATTTGTGCCACAATTTAACCCCAGCTCAATGGCAGCTATTGCCCTGTAGTTCAACCTTTGGTGTACTTTAACAACTTATTATTCCCTTATTCCACCTGGAAAAGATCAGCGCAGGAATTAAACAGCTAGGAGACACCAAGAAGTTAATGACTAACCATTCCATCTACTACAGGAACAAGTAAACTGTAATGGAAATTATAGGCTTGATGTCAGTAATGTGAAATTGAACAATATACCTTATGAATAAGAACATTATCTACATTTTTATACAATTTTTCCTGACAGTCCTGACTACAGAACACAACACCTCCTGTCCTACTTTTTCCCAATAAGATAAATGCATTCTCATTGCTCCCACTTGCTTCCTTGTTGCCCTACAATTGAGCTGCAGGGTAGCTGACCTGCTTCTAATCCCTCATGAATTATATTCTGCACCAATCACAGGAAGTTCTGTCATGATTCTCTCCTTTCCCTCTTGTGTGGAAGAGCTTTGCCTCTATTCATTACCGCCCCACAATGACAAGAGAGACAGATAGAGAAGTGGCTCTTGCTCTCTATTAGGTGTGATGCTGATCAGGAATTAGTACAACTTTGTAGCAATCCCTGCACAACCCCTGAAGTTTCTGATTTTCTCTCCATATCTTATGGCATCGTATTGATTCTATCCATCTAGGAAAGAGGAAAGGTTGAGTAAACATTGCTGGGCTTTAGAGCCTTCTGCACCCAAATCCAGCACTCAACTGATTAACCATCTAGCCATACATAATACTAATTTGGATCAGTAGGGAGTGGTAGCATGGTGGTTATGTCCCTAATCTAGAGGCCTAGACTAATGATCTGGAGCCATGAGTTCCAATCCTACCACGGCAGCTGGGGAATTTAAATTCCGTTAATAAATAAATCTGGAATAAAAAATTAGTATCTGTAATGGTGATCATGTAACTACTGGATGGTTGTAAAAACCCATCTGGTTCACTAATGTTCTTTAGGAAAGAAAATCTGCTATCCTTACTCGGTGTGGTATCCAGACCCACTCTTGAACTGCCCTTGAAATGGCCTAATAATCCATTCACTTAAGGGCAATTAGGTATGGGCAATATATGCTAGCCTTGAATCACACAAGAAATGAAGGTTAAATGCTGCATTTTATATCAAGTCCATAAGCCTTAGTGATAATCATGCCAATAATAAAATGAGCCTTTATTGTTGGAATAAAAATGAATAAGATATAAAAAAAACAGAAATTTTGCAACCATAGCAATTAAAAGCTTTGAAAATAAGTGTAACTGGGAAGTCTGGGCTCCCGAATTGAAACCATGCCCCTGACCCTGCCTCTCCAAAAATATTTAGTTCCAATAAAGCATGCAACAATTATTGTTTGTAGAGAAAGAAGGAATTTAATGAAGGTGTCCAAAATAATTTTTGTTTTGTAATAATTTTATCAGAACTGCATTTGTTCATTTTAAATTTATCAAATCTCTGTTTCTGTGAGTTCAGTTAAAAGTTCTTGATCATTCAGTGATGCAGCTGAAATGCAAGCATGATGTTGAGGAAACTTTTATAGTTAAGTGACCGCACTTTCATCTCTGAGTTCAAACTTAGGCCAGGCTTGTTAGATAAAAGCTTCCTCACTGCCAGCTGTAAAAATAAGCCTATGTGAAATAAATATGGACAGTCTCAATCAAACTAGTTCTTAAGGGTGCAAGCACAAAACTACCACTAATTCAACACTAAATTAGAATGAAAATATAACATTGGGCAAGTCAGGAGAGCTTTCTGACGTTAGGGTGAAAGTAACGGGTACTTTACAGGTTTCATTACCCAGTTATGCACTTACCAATGTGGACACAAAATTAACTCAAATGCTTTTGAACAAAGAAAAGAAGCTAATGATGTATGCTTCATATCTGTCAAATGCATCAGAAATGGGCATAAAATGCTTTTCAATCAGCTGGTTCTGTCCTAAAGCTGGTCAAAAAATGGCTATAATTTATTCTAATCACCATGAATGATCATCTGTCCATAATTACCTTGCTTTTTGCAGCTAAGTAGTGACCTGCAAATATGGGTGCAAGTTTTTTTTTGAACGAGATATTAATTTGGATGCAATTAATTTGTTCCTGTGGATAACTAAAAAGTCAAGAATTATTAGTTGCAATAATAAGCAGTGCACAAGCAGCTGAGCAGATAATGTAACTTTTTTACAATCCATTAAAGCAACTTGTTGGTGTACAATGCTCAGCAGCAAAGCCTCAACGGCAAATTCAAAATTGCCTACCTTACCAATTAAACTATTCTGAGGTAAATAAAAGCAAAATACTGCAGATGCTGGAAATCTGAAATAAAAACAGGAAATGCTGGAAATACTCAGCAGGTCTGGCAGCATCTGTGGAGAGAGAAGCAGAGTTAACATTTCAGGTCAGTGACCCTTCATCAGAACTATTATGTATTATTATTATAAGCTATTCTGAGGGGCGTAGATAGAGTTTTGAAGAGAGGTTAGAATGTTTGTGGTATCAACAGTACCTGCTGAGCAGGCACACAGCTTGTCAGTAAGTGATAGACAATGTGAACATGGTGACCTCTGCATTCTGGATATGGAAAGAAGTGAACAAGTAACTATATGACCTGAAAAAGGATTGCATTAATAAAGTGTGACCATTGTGTTAACATAACAAAGATAGTCGAAACTATCAAGGTAGATAAGTACAAGTCAGCTTGAGGAAGTTGTTAACACTTCACTGAAAAGTAACGCCTAAGGCATTTGCAGTCCTTCTCGTAGTTCCCCATTCTTAATGCAAAAGCAAAATACTGAGGATGCTGGAAATCTGAAAAAAAAAAACCCAGAAAATGCTGGAAATGTTCATCTGGTCTGGCAGGATCTGCGGAGAGAAAAACAGAGTTAACATTTCAGGTTGATGACCTTTCATCAGAACCCGTTCTTCAGGCATTGATTGAAATCCCATTTGCTCTCTTCACAGACAAACCGAGGCTAGCACCCCAAGTGTCACTGAAGAACATCATTTACCTCAGCACTTTCGACACCACTCTCATGAGCACCCGACAACCACACAGATACACACACTGGGGGGAATTTTATGCTCCCCTTGCAGCGGGTTTGGAGGCAGGTGAGCATAAAATCAGGTGGGATGATGGCAGGGCAGGGGGGTGGGGGAGGTGTTGTCGTCACTATCCTCCACCAAAATTTACTCCGCGGCAGAAAGGCCTGTGAATGGCCTTCCCACCCTGCTGCCAATTGAGGCCCTTAACTGGGCAATTAACCCCCAATTAATGGCCTCTTCTATCCGCAGCCACAATTACCTTTGTATCGGGCGGCCCTCTTGCTGCATGGGAAGCACGACATAAAAAAACGTGCAGGCTGCTTCCCAGCTCCAGGGTGGGACATGGGGAGTCTCTCTTGTTAAAAGGCACTGAATACCTGAACAAGGGACCCAGCATCGGGAAAGGGCGGGGCCTGCTACCGAAACCCATCCCCTGTCCTCCACAACCCCCACCCCATGAGACCCCTCCCACCTTGATCTACCTAAGGCCTGGTTCCAATGACGCTCCTCGGCCTCCAGTGTGTGCTCCTGCAGCAGGAGCCACTGCCTCCGCGGAGGCACTGTAGCTGCTGGCCTCTGATTGGTCGACAGCGCCGCAAGGCTAGGACTTCCGGAGACGGGATCCTTGATCCTGTGGAAGTCCACATAAGTGCCTGATTGGCACTAAATTCAGTGAGCCTTCCGGAGAAGAGGTGACACAAAGGTCACAGCATCAGTTTCTCCAGATGTAAGACCCCTGCCACCAGGATAAATTCCCCCCATTCTGTCGGCAGCAGATAATAAGTTATTGGAGGAATCACAGACAGTTAAGTCAGCAAATGTTGGGTGAAGAAGAGGAAGTATTGACGGGGAGTAAGGAGGAGCAAACAATTTATTCAGAAAATTCCTGGTGACTTAGGGCCCACGGTAGAGGATGAAGACTTCAGTTGGGCCTGCTTAGAAACAAAGGATCAGAATTTCCCCCGAGCTGCTCCCACTCCACCACCATAACTACACCAAGCATGTAATGGAAACCACATTTGTACACATAAACAGGATTTCCATTGCACTTCTGATGAAGTATGGGAACAGATATGAGGACATGCTGACCAGGGACAGTTACAGCACATAAAGAGTTCTAATCAGCCAATTGAACACATAGTCTCTGCCATCTCCAACTTGAAAGAGAGAAAGAAATAACTTGCATTTCTATAGCACCTTTCAGGGCCTCACAGTGTCCCAACTGTTACACAGCCAACTTTTGAAGCGTAATCACTGTTGCAATGAAAGGAACCACATCAGCTAATTTGTGGTAATCAGCTTGAGGGAGTTCACTGATATGTGGTTGCCCATACAATATATTTCCACTGAGCAAATTGCTACACTTGTATCTGCTGTGATGAACATGATGATGCAGACAATAGTTGCATTGGGGTCATCTCTCAGCACTGTTGTCAATTATCTTATGACTGCTTTGAGGTCTTAAAACCAATGAGGAAGTCAGACCAGATTTAGCATATTGTGGCCATAATTGCACAGACATTCACACATCTCTCTGCTGCCCACAGCTAACTGTGAGTTCTGAACGGTGGAGGAACATGCTTGCACAAGTTCACGTACAAATTTATTTAGTGGTCCACAGCAGGGGATCTTGGAGTTGGCACTAGTGTTGGCAACTGGTATTTGATCATGCAATGACATGACCAAGTGACAGGTGTCAGCACCTCAGATAGCCACTGCATTGATGCTGCTGTACAAGACTTTGTCACTGATAGAAGTAGTCTTCCACCTGTATCCTTTGCAACTGCACTACCACAACGGTAGGACTCCTTGCAATCATGGTAGATGTGAGCACTGGCAACTGGATTTAAGTAAAATTTCAAACCACAGCAAAGGGAGCCAGATTAGTAAGAGTACTAAATACTTGTTCGCAAAACAAATTGGTTCAATGGTTTATCCATGCGATCATATCCTTCATTGATAGTTCAGGGAAATTCAGTTACTTTGTGAACAATATAAAATGGAAGGCAAAACAAATGTTTGTGACAGTAGTCATTACACATACATTATACAGTTGGTTATGTTAGCCAAAATTAAGCAAAGAGCTGTGAATTGAACTGTTTCCTATCTTGCAGTCTTTTCATTGTGATGAACTGATCAAGGCTCCTGCACAAAATCATTATATTCAGCCTTTGTTATGAAAGTGCTTCTGTTTTTTGTTAAAAATATTTGTGAAGAATTCATAATCAAGCTGAAGAAATGTTAGACCAGTTTCTTTTCAAGAGGGTCATCAAGAGAACACTGAAAGAACTATTTTGGCAACAATGTTTACTGGTTGTCACATGACTCAAGATAAAAATAGAACAGAAACCCAGGTAACTGAGGAAGATGTGTGCAAAGAAGTGGCAGTTGCGCGCCCCTTGACAGGACAAGCCTGGGAGCAGCAGTGCGCACCTGCGAGAGCAGCAAACTCGCAAGCTTTTGGTTGTAGTGTCGGTGTTTGCCTTCTGGAATGAGAAAGTTAGCGCCTGTTGCTGAAGAAGTGTCACAGAGGAAGAAACCAGATTCATGCTGAATGTTTAAAGAGTCAAGCCTGCGGAAGGAGAAGAGAATTCCCAAGGAAGGAGAGAAGACCACAACCCAGCTCAGCTTTCCAGCACCTCTCTAAAAGACCCTGAGAAGTCCACTGTGTCATCTTATCTCGTCTCCTGTGTTTGAAGAAAAGTCTGCTAAATTAATTCTCGATGCCACCTGAAAAGAATTGTTCTAAAAGATCCCAGTGACCCGTCTACATGTACTCGGAGGCAAGACTGTATGCCAGTTCTGGAACACAACATATCTCATCTGCTGTTTTTTTCAAGACTGAGCAAGTATTCAGCCCAAGCATTTTTTTCTCTGCAACAGAGCTCTGAACAAAAAAATCCCTTTTATTTTTCCAGTTAACCAGTGTATGCATGTGTGAGTGTGAGGGGCTAAGATAAAAAGGGAAGCTTTAAAATTTCTATCCGCATGTTTATGCTTTACTTCATTACTGATTAAGACTTGTTTAATAATAAATTGATAATTTTGTTGCTTATTAAAGAAACCTGGTTGGTGTGTTTTATTCTGGCAAAAATAGAGTATATGACTGACCATATCGCTAAGTGGGAAAATTTAAATATATGTTGTGGCCTGTGGAGAAGTGGAACTTGAATAAACAGTGCACTCCTCCCACCTTGGTCGTAACACGTGTCACACAACTGTTCTTCATTCATGTGTTTGGGGAAGCCTAATTGGACCACAGTTTATGGAGCATGAAACAAACAGGAATGCGTTTGCTCACCTTTACAGGAGCATATAGCAAAGGTTCCCCCATAACAGTGTAGGGAGCTGAGCTGTTGCCTCAGTACACTAAATGTGGTCTCTAAGGTGTGCTTGATTGGATTTGTTCTTAACACTGGTATTAACAACCATGGCTTCAGTGTGTAACTCATATTGCCCAGGAACCATCTATCCATCTCCCAGAGATAGTACAGGAATGCTTGACTGCTCAAGCATATAGGAGTCATGGTCCCCTTCTGCCCAAAGGAAATTACTATTCACATTTAGAATTGTTCTTCGAGCAGAATACACTGTTTGCGCAATCAGGGAACAATGTCTATATTCTTGAGAATCCATCAATTTGAAAACTTTCAGAATTCCCTTGTTGCTTCTGATGGGAATCTTATGCCAAGTTCAAGGTCCATTAATGTGTGTAAAGCAAACTTCACTTACCTATCTTATTGATGATTGTCCCACATATTGACTGCCTCTAGTAATGCTCCCTGTGCTCTTATAGTCTTCCAGTCGCATAGTAGTTCAATTCTGTTCCTTTTACTGCCATAGACAAAGCAATACTTATTGTAGAATGCACCTGCAGGCCTTCAGATATGAGGGGCTGAATTTTGCTGGACCCTTGACACCGCGGGTCGCGGCGCAGGGCCCAGTAAAATGCTGCGGGGCGAGGCCCGCCTCAACCTGCGACGTCGAGAAGGGCCTGCTGCATATTACCAGTGGCAGTGAGACCTCGGTGTGGCCCCCACCCCCCTGCCACACGGTGGCAGCACCACAATTAGCATATGTTAAAAAGTACTTACCTTTGCTGATTATGCAGCCTGCCTCCTCTCCACTGGCACTTCCAGATTTTTCTCTGAACAGGCGGCCGTTATGTGCCGCCCCGCTCACGATTTGAAAAGCCGGCAGGTCTTCATAGGCAGAAGTTGTCGCCAGCGAAGGTATGTTCTGTTTTCAGGGGTCTCCCTCTGCATTACGGAAGGGAGGATGGAGGGGGGATCTAATTCTGCATTCCTAAAGGGAGGGGGGATATTCAGGGGTCTAACTCTACATTCTGGAAGGGAAGAGGGAGGAGGGGATATACAGGGGTCTAACTGCATTCCTAAAGAGAGGAGGAAGGAGGGATATTCAGGGGTCCAACTATGCATTCTTAAAGGGAGGGGGTCTGGGATTACTGGAGGGAAAGCTGTGCTGGCATGAAGGGAGGTACCATGTACCATCCCTCCATTAACAGTGTTTGTGAGGGGGCAATGGCACACTAGGCACCAGAAAGGGCAGGAGAATTAAGGCTTTATGGATGGTGGGGGCAATCGATTCAGCTGGTAGGATCTTGATGTGGCCAAGATGGGCAATGCCATGGCATGCTAAAGGCCTGCTACCCGACCCGAACCCGATGGGACCTGACGACATGTGTCAGGTTCGGGGTGGGTTGGGTCAGGCCAGGTTTGGCTTTCGGGCTCAGGTCAGGCCGGGTCCGGGTCAGGCCAGGTCTGGGTCGGACACACACAGTATTAATTGAACTTGAAAGGTTGTTTAAAAAGATGAAGATTGGAGCCACAAAGTCAGTGATTGTTTGGTCACGAGTTAAACAGAAACCCAAGGAGTTGTGCCCAGACAGATTGTGCCACACTGTACCAGTATCTGTATTGCTTAAAATAAACACAGCAATTGTCTGAAGGCTCAGAAAATATCATTATATATTACCTAGACTCCTGCTTTACAGGTTGAAATACTTGCTGCAAGTTTATCCAGTGAGCAGCTGAGATGCAGAGACCAGGAAGGTCCTGAGTGATTAATTATTATAAAATATACAGTATTTATATAAAAAATATAAAATGATCACTGTTGGGACTCTAGTCTACACACATACAGTACTGTACTGTCCGATGTGGTTCTGTCGTACGGCACGCCACATAGTTGATCCAGGAAAGCAGCTGATATACCTGTCAACACCAATCAATGCCCTTTTAGGAACCTTCGAATACATGAAGGGTTCAACTTTATTTATCACGCGGAAATAGGTATGGCTTATCCTACATTGTGTGATCCTCTGCTCCTGAGGATCCGTATGCGCCAGAGGCAAAATCAACAGGCAGGTGTGATCCACGTCGAGGCCCCTGGTCGTGAGCAGCAGCCCCCAAGGAGAATCCACCATTACATTTGCCGTGCATCTACAGGCCCCACATGACATACCATCGGATGTCAGAGCACCAGTGTAAGAAGAGATTGCGCGTATAGAGAGGGTGGTGACACATCTCTGTGCCCTGTTCAAGGGTGACCTGCAGCCTATGGGCTCCGATGGACATCCCATGCCTTTGTTCCTCATAGTGGCAGCTGTTCTCGAGCCTGATGCCTCTGCAGCCTTTTAGGGTCCACCAGAGGCCTTTGTGGGGTCACACAGTCAGCAGTGCACCGCTGTATCAGGGAGGTCACCAATGCCCTGCACCGGAGGGCCAGTGAGTATGTCTGCTTCAGGACGGACTCTCACAGCCAGGCCCAGAGGGCCATTGGTTCTGGCACCATTGCCGGAGAACCATTGGTTGTAATGTTCATAGACTGCACTCATGTGGCCATCAGGCCTACTGCCAGGCTACCACCTGCAGATGTCACCATTAAAGGAACCCTCTCAATCTAGGTGAAGCTGGTATGTGAACACCACAGATGCTTGCAGTGAATGTGTGACCGCTTCTCAGGCTGCTGCCATGATACCTGGGCCTTGTGCCAGTCCTGGCTGCCATCATTGTTCACTGAACTGGCTCAGATGGAGGGGTGGCTTCTTGGAGATAAGGGCTATCCTTTGCAGACATGGCTCCTGACACCAGTGAGAGACTCCACCACTGCTGCAGAGGAGAGATACAACGCCAGCCACTGAGCTACATGAGCCACCATTGAGCAGGAGATCAGCATGCTGAAAGAGTGCCTCCAATGCCTGTATGGACAGGGTGATGCCCTGTACTATGGGCCGAAAAGGCCAGCTCCTTTCTTTGCTGCTCTGCACAACTACGCACCCAATAGAGGCCAGGCCTGGCATGATGAGGAGAGACATCAACAGGATTCCTCCTCGGACTGTGAGGAAGCTGAGGACCTACAACATGAAAGACGCATGGGAGGGCAGATGACACCCGGGCTCTACACGCAGGGCTAGCAGTGAGGTAGGGATAGTGGCTTATCAGACAAAGGCTGTCTGCTCCTTAGGAACCGACATGAGCTCTGCAAGCCACACATCACCCTCGCTCACCTGCTGTGCACCAGTCCACATCTGCAGCATCCCTGTGTTACCCATTAGAGGCAGCAGCTGACTGAGCCAATGTCCATGTCACTGCATCCGTGGAGACGCTCATGAATAATGGTGGCATGGCAATGATGTTATTGCATACGTCGAATCATTTGAAGGGCCAACGGTGCAAAGGGCTGTGACATTGGTGCTATATGCTGGCACAAATCATTTACACAGAGAAAAGGACACACACGTTGGTGAGGAACATTTAGTGAAATACGTATTTATATTGCTGTGACACCCGTGCATTCCCATTTGTGTCAGTGTGTTCTCTGTAAACCTCTGTAATACCTTCTATGGTCTATTTAAGTCTCATGTCCTGGAATGTTCGAATTTAAGATTTTTCACCCAAGTGCAGCACGCTTACAAGAAGGAATGTTACACTTGAGTGGAAGAAGAGGATCACAACTTCACAGGACACTGGGACACAGCAGAGTAAGTATATGGCAGCAAAGTGGAAAGTGCTGGGGTAACTCAGCAGGTCAGGCAGCATCTGTGGAGAGAGAAGCAGAGTTAACTTTCAGGTCTGTGAACTTGGACAAGTTAACTCTGATGCTGCCTGACCTGCTGGATTTTTGCAGCACTTTCTGCTTTGCTGCCAGATTGACAGCAGCCCCACTCTTTAGCAGTCAGGTAAGTATTTCTTTGACAACTGTCAGAAAGCAGGTACTGGGGTGTTTAAAATAGGGCCCCAGCACCCGCTGCACAGCTGTCAAAAACTCTCTCGCTGCACCGAATGTCCCACCTCTTTCCATGTAATATGGGGAGGGCGGCTGAGCCCCTTAATTCTAATGAGCCCCCACGTGTAATATCGTGGGGGCTCTGTGATGGCCGCTAAATGCGGGCACCCCGCTGAGTTGAAAATAAAATTCAGCTCGAGGTGGCGAGTATCGTGACCTTTTTGCTCATACACTACTCCTCTGTTCTGATTCTTGGCAGACAGACATTCTGCCTGGGGGTTATCTCCTTTTAGGTTATAATGTATCCTTTGCCTCTGTACTTACAGGCATTTAGCTCCTGGTTCTGGTCCTGCTGCATCTGCTCCCCTCTGCCTTCAGCTCCTACAGCAGCCATAATCCACTGGTGACACTAATGTTCCTATTTTTGATCCTCAAAGGCTGAAATGTATCCTAGGATTTCACTGTTCAGCTGACGCTATGATCTGTTGCAGATATTTTTCATCATTAGCAGCAATGTCAGCTGGAATTATTCCAGTCACTAGTACTACAATTGCTATGTAACACCACATGATGCTAGGCTGTCACTTAACAATCTTTGGATTGGTCTTCCCCAGACCTTTCAGTTTTTTTGGTGCACCTGATCAGTGTTTTTAAGCTGTTAGAGCAAAATAAAAAAATGGAGAATTAGCAATTATTCTACAGTCAATTCAGTTTCACAGACAGAAAATCACAACCATTCTGCTCCTACGTACATTGTTTCCTTTCAATGTTGTATCAAATCTCAAAACTGAGCTTTTTGGATGTTTTAGCACATCTGAACAAAATATGTTCTAATGTGCTACATTTATGTAATCTGATAGATGCTGTCCTTTAGATTATAAGTCTATATATTAAATATGTGCAAAATGACAAAAATTTATACACAAATTACATAGCTAAGCTTTACAGACTTGATATGAATCAAATGTCTTTCCATAAAAAGAAAATTGAACTCAGAAACTAATAAAAATTGTCAGTCTACTTTAGCCTTGTTTACACATATCTGCACAATCTTCAATTCAGATCACTGCTGATGTTAGATACATTTAAAATTCTTTTTACTCTGCAGCACATAAGGTAGCTAACAAACCAGTACTTGCTAGTAGTAAAAAAAAAATCTGCTAGCAACTTGGTACAAATATTTATCTGACCTGTGATAAGCAATAGCATGAAGCATACCAAAAAGAAAGTATTTAAGCAAAAGGTTGTTCGCCGAGTAAATGAAAGCATAAAATATGAATAAGTTTTCTTAAAAGATTCATTGGATGGAAACCGTGACAGATGTTCTGACACTGGCAAGCATACTTTTTGTTCTAAACATTTATATGCAAGATTAAAAAGCCTTGTAAAGTGTAAATGTAGAATTCTAAGAGTTGACCAAAAATGCCAAACATATTGCTGAAAGATGTCAAAATCAAAGAAATAGTTACTCCTTCCAAACCAACCAGGATGTTGTCTTAATTCAGAAAGGATAAGCTGATAAGGAAAGCACTCATGTACCAAAGAATCCCAAAATTAATGAATTACTTTTGAAGTGTAGTCATTGTTGTTATGTAGGCAAAAGCAGCAGCCAGTTTATAAACTATAAGACTGCATAAACAACAAATGAAATCAATGACCAGTTAATCTGTATTTGGCATTGGTTAAGGAAGGAATATTGGCCAGGATACTGCAAGAACTCTTCTTCAAGTGTTCTTCTTCAAGTAATGCTAAGGGATCGTTTGCATTCATCCAATCAGGCAAATGGGACTTGTGTCCTTAATGTCTCTTCTGAAGTTTAGTACCTCTGACAAGGCAGCACTCCATCATCAGTGCACTTAAGTTCTCAAGGTTTTTGAGTGGCCCATAACTTTCTGATTTAAAGACCAGAGTGCTATAAACTGAGCCAAGTTAACACTTGTACAAAATAATCAGTGTAAAAACTAGTCATAGTTTCCATACATCCCATTTATTCATAATGTGTTACAAGTGGGCAATTTTGCAAACTGACTTTACTGAAGCTTAGATTTGGGCTAAATGTGTGAAGGAATCCAGCCATAATAACGGGTTATAAGGTTGAAAGGTTATTTTCCTATGAATTAGGGATTAAAAAATCAAAAGCAGGGTTCATCTTCCTCAAAAGTTAAAAGAGTTTCATAGGCATGCCTCAACATGCCCCTATGGCTTGCCTCATCTTAGAGCATATAGGCAGCTTCTGATAAGAGGGATTCACTCCTAAAAAGTCATGAATCTCATCACACAGTGGAACATTAATAACACAGTTTGCAGCTGATAATGTAAGCTACCACAGTGTAATAGTTGATAAGATGGTTTTATGCAAACAGCCCAAAACCACAGTCAACTGAAATTTTGACAAAATTGACCAAACTCAAGAAACAAAATTTTGGTGTTTCATTCTATATTTTAGTACTTGCCAAAGTAAAGAGCAGATGTCCTGAACTCAAAACATCTTACAATCTACATCAGAAACTGAACTGGACCAGCCACATAAATGTTGTGGCGCCAAGAGCAGGTCAGAGGCTGGGAATTCTGCAGCTCTTTGAGGAAGATGAACCCTGCTTTTGATTTTTTAATCCCTAATTCACCTCCTGACTCCCCAAAGCCTGTCCACCATCTACAAAGCACAAGTCAGGAGTGTGATGGGATACTCTCCACTTGTCTGGATGAAAGTAGCTCCAACAACACTCAAGAAGCTCGACACTATCCAGGACAAAGAAGCCCGCTTGATTGGCACCCCATCCACCACCTTCAACATTCACTCCCTTCACCACTGATGCACAGTAGCAGCAGTGCGTATCATCTACAAGATGCACTGGATCAACTCACCAAGACTCCTTCAACAACACCTGGCAAACCCACGACCTCTACCACCTAGAAGGCCAAAGGCAGCAGATACATGTGAACACTGCCACCTGCAATTTCCTGTCCAAGCCACACACCATCCTGACTTGGAACTATATCGCCATTCCTTCACTGTCGCTGGGTCAAAATCCTGGAACTCCCTTCCTAACAGCACTGTGGTTGTACATACACCCCAAGGAGTGCAGTGGTTCAAGAAGGCAGCTCACCACCACCTTCTCAAGGGCAATTAGGGATGGGCAATAAATGCTGGCCTAGCCAGCGACGCCCACATCCCATGAAATAATGTTTAAAAATCATCCATAGGCCGTATGAAGTGCTGATGAAGTATGATTGCATCATCTAAGTGAACGCTGCCCCATAGACAGAAGTGCAGAAAATGAATGTTAAATTGATGATAAGGTGGTGCCACAATCAAATTAGTAACATAAAGTGGAGCTGGGAGATTATTGGCATACCGACTGTATGATTAAAACCTAAACGTTATAGAAACATGCAAGATTGCAATGACAGGGGCGTTTGTCAATTATGTAAGTGGGAACATTTGTAGAACTAAGGTGAAAGGGTTGATCAGTGGGACTAATTGGATAGCTCATTGAAAGCGCAAAGTCGCGATAGCCCAATGGCCTCCTTCTACACTGTAAGAGTCTAATGTTTATTGAGTGGATTGTTAGTAAAGTGTGAATGTGGGGTTACGCTTTGGTTCTATGAAGTGTAGAACTGAACTATATTTTGTGGGCATGTTTAGCTGTATTTAGCTTGCAGCATGTGCAACGATTTCCTTGGTTGAATTAAAGAATTCCTACAATATGAGACTAGATAGACAAGCTTTCCCAAATATTCGGATCAAATGAATTGCTGATTGTGGGATATCAGTTTTAACACATTTCAACCCAAGGTTTGTTTTGTATTCCAATGTTAATCATGCATCAACAGGAGATACTCTGAAGTGTAAAACATGACTTAAATTGGATTCACACGAATCGAACTCGAGCTTCAGTTCAGATCAATGCATCGGTGCGAGGATTGCTGCTGTTTTTGTGTTTCCAACAAGGTGAAGTTCAAAGCGAGCCCCGGTTAAAGAAAGTGTGGCTTTCGTCTTTTACAGACTGTAAGTAGTCCGTTGTTGAGGCTGTAAGGCAAAGAAAAAGCAACGTGCCTCATGACCTTATTGTTTGCATTTGGCCGTCTGGTTTGGGTTGTAAATAACTCCACAGGTTATGTGCAAGTTCAGATTCTTGCGAGACAAAAGTTCTGCAAAGCTCTTTCCTCTTGATAAAAACTCAAATCAAGGTTAGAAAAATGACAGGAAACCCTGGGTAAGTATATGGGCGAAGCCGTGCAGACTATTAAAGCACATCCTGGCCCTCCCAGTGCCTGACATCCGCACTTTCCTCTTTCAGAAAACCACAAATCCCGCCGCTCTATTGTTTGCTCCCTTCTGTGAACAAGTGACTTTTGTAGAATATCTAAACAATTTACTTTTATCAAACTAAACACAACATCCCAATCGACGCGTTCGAGAGAGTTATTCAATGTGAAATTTCTCATGCTTTAGTCTCGCGATTGAAATTCTCAATTCTATTCACAGAAAAGTAACCCTTCCACTTGGCAATTAGTCAATGTTCCATTAGATGTTTTTAAATATATGTATATATAGAATTATAGGGTATAATGCAAGCTTTGCTTGTGCATTTTAGAAAATGTGCTGCGCAATGCATGTTAAATATTTGAAAGCTGACAGTGACAACAGAAAGCAAATTACATAATAGTTACTCAGAAAATAACAAAATAGCACAGCGCACAGCTGATTCAGAAAGGAGAAGGTGAGAGTTTGGAGGTACACTAAAAATACACACAAATTAAGAACAAGCGAGGAAGAGGAGGACACAGAAAGGGAAACTGAACAAAATAAAGTGGTGGAGAAAATCAAAGTGGAGAGAGACGACCGAGAGCCTAAGATTTGAGAACCGAGGGGGGAATGAAGCCAGAGGGAGAGGTAAATAATTGAAAGGGTAATGAAAGAACATGAGACAGAAGAAGGGAAGATGGACACAAACATAAATTAACTGTGTACAGATAAAGCAGCTAAAGAGACCCAAGATAAATAGGGAAGGAGAAAGTGGAAAATGAGAGCAGTGGGTATAGAAACTGGGAGTGAATGGGGATAAGAAGTTTGACAGAGAGGCGGGGAGGGTAGAAGGAAGGCGGCACAATTAGAAGAGGTAAGGAAAATAAATAGATTCCAAAAAGTGAGAGTAAGTCTGAGTGAAGGAGCTGGGAGGGCCAGTGGAGTTGGGAGGGAGGGGAAATCATAGGGGCGAAGGGATTGTTTCGCCTGCCCCTGAACCTTTTACGATAGATTCAATTAATGCTGGGATTTGTTCCTGCTGCAAGGCGGAGAGACTCTGTGCTGCAGCTTTAAGTCCCAAGTCTGGATTAATACTTTGGAAAGAGCCGAGGAAATTCACTCTTGATTGAGGAAGTCGATGGAAACGGTTCAGTCGAGTCATTGGGTCACAATGGCAGCGTGGGAACTACTGTGCGCACATCACTGCATCTCTCTGCAAAAACTCACCGCCAACATCCAACATCAACCCCAGTCCACAGATTCCACCCGCTGTTACAAATATATGGATAATTCTAGCGGATTGTTCCAATAGATCCATCTGGAGGGGGAAAAAATTGCAATCAAGAAAACCTGAAGGATTCTTTGGAGAACATCTGGGATTTTTCTACGGCCCCACCTGAAGAGTTTGAATTGTGCAGAAGTTCTGTCTTGAAGAGGTTCTTAACGCCGGTCGCTAGGAGGGGTACAGAAATTTTCATTCTCGGATTTGTACAGTATTGTTGTAATATACCTTATGTTCTATTAGCCCGGGAGGATCGCTAGATAAGAACCATAAACGCAATGCTGGGATATGAAACGGGGTTCATGTTATTGTGGATGGCATCCAGTCTAGTCAAGGTGAGCTCCAGCAAAGCTGCCTGCCAATTGGTATTTAATATTCATGTGATCTTGTGTCTACTCGTCTGAAACTTCTGCAAAGTGCTGGGCTCCCCGGTTTCTTGGAATTCATTTTTGCAGCTCTCAACTAAACGCCAAAACGTGAAATATAATAACTGTTATTCTTTTTTTAATGTTCTTGAACTAATCAACTTGCTCCGTAATCCCTTTATTTTTCAGTATGCTGAACATTTTAGCTTACACTTCTAAGTTTTTTTTTCAATGTCTGCCTGGGGTTAACTTTAAATGGGATGCGTGTCCATGTTGCTTTCTTGAAGCAATGCGTGAATTAATTGATTTTTTTTTTGTTATACCTTTATTCCAGTATGGCACTGTGGAGGCTGAGAGATGTCCGGTTAATGTGACAGAGATCAGACAGTCCGGGGATTCTATTCATGTTCACTGGAGCAGCCCGGGCAGTCCCTGTAATTACAGCGTGTCTTACAAAGTTAACCAGTCGTGGGTTGAAAGCTGCAACCCAGCTCCTTACACCGGGGATTACTATGAGTGTGAGCTGAATGAACTGGAGGCAGGCACGCTTCACCAGCTCCTGATTATGTCGCTCACTGATGGTTTATCGGCAAACGTAACGGTGCAAACAGGTAAGAAGCGGGCAGTTCAGCGAAGCTTGGCACACCTGTATGTGGAGAGATTGAAAAAGAAAGGAGCAGGGGAAAGTTTAAATATATATAGTTGATTGCTTTCCTATGATTTACAAATCGCGATATTATCGGATAGCACACCTTCCTGACGTTTGCCGGGATATTGCACCTTATATATTTTCCCCATTTAAAAAGATCATTGTTACAGCCTTACTTTAAAATCCCACATCTTCCCGAGGTTAAAATAGAAATATACCCGAAGAGAATAGTGAGGGGTAGGGGTGGGGGCTGATGATAATAACCTGTTTCACCTGAAGAAAGAAACAACTTCCTCGGACTATCCAGCAACTGTTGAGTGCACTAGGGAAGGTGTCCAAATAGGCGACCACTAGATGGAGTCTGGAAACCCCCATCCCCATGTGTGTCCTACAAACCCATCATTCAATCAGCCTTTAGAAATACCAAAGATAATTGTCAATGATTTCTCACCTGTAGTTAACTCACCAGTCAAATTGGGATGGAAGTGACTTTCTATGAGACTGAACAAAAAATTACACAAATTTGACTGACATTAAATGCTGGATTTCTTTTACATTCGAGTGCCAAGAATAGAGTAAGTACAACACGGTACTTTTATTCAGAGCCGTACATTTTTACATCTTCTACAAAAACTATGTAGAACACTTTTCAGGCAATTTGAAAATAAATCGAATGTCTCTAATTGTTGATGACAAACTGAAATGTAGCCTGAAAGATTGATTGCTATTTCACTAGATGCCCTTTTATCTTCGAGAATAAAGTTGACAAAAGAATCCCTAGTTGCCTAGTTTCTCTCTAATAAACATCGATTCCGTGCACCTTAGATGTTTTTGACTTTGTTAATTTTCAAGGGCAAAAGCTCTTTTTGAGGAGAGGGGAATTTTAAGTGCTGCAGCCCCCTTTGGGACTGTACTTTGGCAGCTCGTCGCAACAATAGACCTGTATTTGGGCCATACAAGTGCATACAGATGTTAATGGCAAGGCAGAATAGAACAGTGGTGATATTACTGGAGACAGGCCAATACCCAAATATGCAACAATGGTTTAAAGTTGAGTCCAGCCAGGAGTGGTCGAGCCCCGCCAGTTCCTAAACACATTGTTCCTTTGTTCTAACGGATGTTAGAAAATGCCCAAGTGTTTTATTTTCGTGGCCAAGTAGATTAGATAAGTAATGTGCTTCCGAACTGAGCATTCGAAGCACGCAAACTTAAATCTACAGAACTCACCGCGTTAACGTCATTGCTGGTGCAGTGCATCACAAAATAAAGGATTGTGTTCTGTCACTCATGCACTCTTATCAAGAAAGTTGTTCTTTTATATTTGTATTATTATGTCTCAGAAAAATCGATCATGCTTAGATATATATATATCTAACATCGATATCTGATTTAACAGAATTCTTAATAAATGGACTCAGTTCCATCCATTTCATAAAACAGTTTTGGTTTATTCTTTGGAGGGAAATAATACCTCTGACCCAGAATTGTATAGCTGGGAAATGAATTCCCCCTCTTGATACTCATATACAGGAACCATACCAGAAAGAATGGCCCGAGTAACCAAGAAAAGCTAAAGCAACTTTTTGGCCTCAAGAGTTTGGAATGTGGAAGGGTTTGCCACAAGTGGTGATTAATGCTAAAAAAAAGAATTGACCTGGATAATTGTTTATAAGAGAATAGGAACGGGTAAGGGAGGAAGCAGAAAATCAGACCTCCAAAAGAACCTTATTTCGGCATAATGACCTTCTTCTGTATCAACATTTCTGTTTCTATATTAATACAATTGCAGGGGTATATCCTTAATAAAAACAAGGGAGCCAACGACTTTGAAATCTGAAAGAAAATCTGAACGATTTCAATGGTCTGAGTTAGATTTCGGAAGAAAGGTTGGTCTTCTCCAATGGTGTTCCTCTGAAAACATCAATTTGAGATCAAGTTCAAGGCTAATTGCAAATACTTTTTATTATTAGAAGAATTTATATAGCGCTTTGCACGACCTTCGGGCGTCGCATAGAGCCAATTAAGTACTTTCGAAATGTAGTCACTATTGTAATGTAGGAAACAAGCACAAATGCACAGCAAGCTCCCACAAACAACAATGTGATAATGAAAAGATAGTATGTTGTGTGATGTTGATTGAGGCTATCTTACATTGATAAGCAATGAATATTAATCTTTAAACTTAAAGTATTGCTGTCACCAACACGATATAGCATAACTGCAGCAAGACAGAGAATAGGAATGGTACAGTTGGGGGAAAGACAATAGATTACAGAAACTAGAAAGAAGAGGCAAACACCAGAAGGTAAACAAGTAATTAAAATAAATAGACAGGTATCGATAGTGAAGCAAATAGATCTTATAAATTTTGTTGTTTCATTCTATATTTTAGTAGTTGCCAAAGTAAAGAGCAGATGTCCTGATCTCAAAACATCTTACAATCTACCTTAATATAAAAGCAAAATACTGCAGATGCTGGAAATATGAAATAAAAACAAGAAATGCTGGAACCACTCAGCAGGTCTGGCAGCATCTGTGGAAAGAGAAGCACAATCTATTTATTTATTACAATCTACCTTGCCTTGCTTACATTTTACCTTTTACCAGACAGCAAGTAACATTTGTGCCACACAAGTGCCAGGCAATGGCCATCTCAAACAAGAGAGAATCTAACCATCTCCCCTTGATGTTCAATGGCATTACCATCGCTGAATCCCCCACTATCAATGTCCTGGGGGTTACCATTGACCAGAAACGGAACTGGAACAGCCAGATAAATGCTGTGGCTGCAAGAACAGGTCAGAGGCTGGAAATTCTGCAGCGTGTAACTCACCTCCTGACTCCCCAAAGCCTATCCACCATCTACAAAGCACAAATCAGGAGTGTGATGGAATACTCACCACTTGCCTGGATGGGTGCAGATCCAACAACACTCAAGAAGCTTGACATCATCCAGGACAAAGCAGCCTGCTTGATTGGCACCCCATCCACCACCTTCAACATTGACTCCCTCCACCACTGACACAAAGTGGCAGCAGTGTGTATCATATACAAGATGCACTGCAGCAACTCACCAAGGCTCCTTCAATAGCACCTTCCAAACCTGTGATCTTTGCCACCTAGAAGGTCAAGGGCAGCAGATACATGGGAACACCACCACCTGCAAGTTCCCCTCCAAGCCACACATCATTCTGACTTGGAACTATATCGCCATTCCTTCACTGTTGCTGGGTCAAAATCCTGGAACTCCCTTCCTAACAGCACTGTGGGTGCACCTATACCCTAAGGACTGCAGTGGTTCAAGAAGGCAGCTCACCACCACCTTCTCAAGGGCAATTAGGGATGATCAATGAATAAGGGATGGTGCAGGAAGGAGGGCTTCATATTTCTGGGGCATTGGGACCGGTTCTGGGGAAGGTGGGACCTGTACAAGCTGGACAGTCTACACCTGAACAGGACTGGGACAAATACCCTTGCAGGAAGGTTTGCTATTGCTGTTGGGAATGGTTTAAACTAATTTGGCAGGGGGATGGGAACCTGAGCGCAGTCTTAGATAGGACAATTTCAGGGCAGGGAAGAGAAGGCAGAAAATTAGCTAGTGACTCTGAAAGACAGAAGTCGCAAAAGTCAAAAAGTGTACAGCACAGGAATTTGGCAATGTTAAAGGGTATTTATTTAAATGCAAGGAGTATAGTAAATAAAGCCAATGAGCTGAGGGCACAGATAGACACATGGCAACACGATGTCACTGCTATAACGGAAACATGGCTTGAAGAGGGGCAAGAATGGCAACTCAACATCCCTGGATATCGAGTTTTCAGATGGGATAGAGAGAGAGATAAAAAAGGAGGGCGTGTAGCATTATTACTTAAGGAATCAATAACAGCTTTGAGGAGGGATGATATGCTAAACGAATCATCAAACGAGGCAATAAGGGCGGAGCTCAGAAATAAAAAAGGGGCAGCCACACTACTAGGAGTGTACTATAGACCCCCAAATAGTGAGGAAGATAGAAAAACAATTATGCAGGCAAATTTCTGAGTGCAAAAACTATAGGGCAATAAAAATTGGGGATTTCAACGACCTCAATATCAACTGGGATATGAAGAGTGTGAAGGGCACAGAGGGGACAAAATTCTTGAACTGCATTCAAGAGAACATTTTTAGCCAGCACGTAACAAGCCCATCAAGAGGGGGCACAATTCTAAATGTAGTCTTCGGTAATGAAGCTGGGCAAGTGGATGAAGTAACAGTGGGTGACTATTTTGGAAATAGTGACCATAATACAGTTTGTTTTAGCATAATCATGGAAAAGGACAAAGATGAAACAGGAGTAAAAATTCTAAATTGGGGGAAGGCAAATTTTACGAAACTGAGAGGTGACCTGGAGAAAGTGGACTGGATACAGCTACTTGAAGGAAAATCAGTGGCAAACCAGTGAGAGGCATTCAAAAGCGAGATACTACAGGCACAGTGTAGGCATGTCCCTACAAAGATAAAGAGTGGTACTGCCAAATCTAGAGCCCCCTGGTTATCTAGAAGCTTACAGGGTAAGTTAAAGCAGAAAAAGAAAGCTTATGATGATCACAAAAATCTTAATACTTTAGAAAGCCTAGAGGAGTATAGAAAGTGCAAGGGTGAAGTAAAAAAGGAAATTAGAAAAGCAAAGAGAGGACATGAAAAATTATTGGCAGGTAAAATCAAAGAAAACCCAAAGATGCTTTATCAGTACATTAAGAGCAAGAGGATAACTAAGGAAAGGGTAAGGCCTGTCAGAGTTGTACAAGGGAACTTATGCATGGATGCAGAAGATGTGGGCAGGGTTCTTAATGAGTTTTTGTCTCTGTCTTCACAAAGGATAGGGTTGATGCAGACATTGTGGTTAAAGAGAAGTGTGAAATATTAGATGCAATAAACATAATGAGAGAGGAAGTACTAGAGGGTCTGACATCCTTGAAAGTGGATAAATCACCAGGGCCAGATAAATTGCATCCCAGGTTGTTAAAGGAAGCCAGGGAGGAAATAGTGGATGTGCTGAGGATCATCTTCAAATCCTCACTAGATGCAGGGGAGGTACCAGATGATTTGAGGTCTGCAAACATTGTATCATTGTTTAAAAAGGGTGCAAGGGATAGGCCAAATAGGCTGGTCAGTCTGACCTCGGTGGTGGGTAAATTGTGAGAATTAATTCTGAGGGATAGGATAAACTGCCACTTAGAAAGACATGGATTAACCAGGGATAGCCAGCATGGATTTGTTAGGGGAAGGTCATGTCTTACTAACTTACTTGAGTTTTTTGAGGAAGTAACAAGGAGGATTCATGAGGGTAGTGCACAGGTAGTTAGAGTGATGAAGAAGGTATTGGCTGAGGTACAGAATACAAAAGCAGGGATGTAATGCTGTAACTGTATAAAATACTGGTTAGGCCACAGCTGGAATATTGCATACAGTTCTGGTGACCACATTACAGAAAGGACATAATTGCTCTGGAGAGGGTACAGAGGAGATTTACAATAATGTTGCCAAGGCTTGAAAGTTGCAGCTATGAGGAAAGCTTGGATAAGCTAGCGTTGTTTTCCTTAGGACAGAGAAGGCTGAGGGGGTGACTTAATTGAGGTGTACAGAATTATGAGGGGCCTAATTTAGTGTAGACAGAAAGGGCTGTTTCCCCTAGCGGAGAGGTCAATTACCAGGGGCACAGATTTAAGGTGATTGGTAGAAGGATTAAAGGGGACATGAGGAAACCAAATTTCACCCAGAGGGTGGTGGGTGTCTGGAATTCACTGCCAGGAAGGTGGTGGCAGCAGAAACCCTCAATTCTTTTAAAAGGACCTGAAGTGCTGTAACCTGCAAGGCTATGGACCAGGTGCTAGAAGGTGGGATTAGATTGGTCGGCTAGTTCTTTCGGCCTGCAGGACACGACCAGCGGAATAGCCTCCTGTGCCGGAATTTTTCTATGGTTCTATCTCATTGTCCAAGATCCTCCTTGGCACAACCTGACCCCTCAGAACTCAATACTGAATAAGCGTGAAAAATGTTGAAGAGAAATTTATCAGAAAAGACGATTAAAACTCATTAATTATAAAAGGTAGAAATAAACAGACATTGCACTGGATAGTAAATTGGAGCAGTATAATTTGAGGCATCGTTTGACAAGAAATGTTTAATTTCTTCATCAAATCTCTTTTAATCTCAAAAGCAAAATAATGCCGATGCTGCAAAATTGAAATAAAGCAGAAAATGTTAGAAATACTTAGCACGTCATAGAGCATCTGTGGAGAGAGAAACCAAGTTAACGTTTCAGGTCGACGACCTTTCATCAGAATAAAAGCAAAATACTGCGGATGCTGGAAATCTGAAATAAAAACAAGAAATGCTGGAATCACTCAGCAGGTCTGGCAGCATCTGTCGAAAGAGAAGCAGAGTTAACGTTTCGGGTCAGTAACCCTTCTTCGGAACTGACAAATATAAGAAAAGTCACAGATTATAAACAAGTGAGGTGGGGGTGGGGCAAGAGATAACAAAGGAGAAGGTGTAGATTGGACCAGGCCACATAGCTGACCAAAAGGTCACGGAGCAAAGGCAAACAATATGTTAATGGTGTGTTGAAAGACAAAGCATTAGTACAGATTAGGTGTAAATACACTGAATATTGAACAGCAGCAAGTGCAAACCTGAAAAAAACCTTTCATCAGAACTGTTCCCTGTCCACTGACGATGCCTGACCTGCTGAGTATTTCCAGCATTTTCTGTTTTACCTCTTTTAATCTCACCTTGATTTTGTTTTAGACCCGAAACCACCCCAAAAATTTGAAGTGATCAAAAGTAGAACAACCTCCACCAGTCTCCACGTTTCTTGGACTCCAGCACCTGGGAATATTGATTTGTATGAGGTCAGTTTATTTGGAACCGACAATGGAGAAACTCGGAAACTCCGTGTCCCCGGTAGCTCCCTCAAGAAAGAAGCCACTTTTCTGACATTGACACCTGGCAGCAGGTATCGCTTCACCATAAAGGCGCTTGCTGGAAACAAGAGTCGTGATGGACCCCACACTTTTGGATCCACAGGTAAGTTACAACCCGACAAAAAAATCCATGAATTTTTCTGACAGATTTAGTGAGGTCTATCACATTGGGAATAAAGTCAGCGAATAACCGGGACTTCATTACTGATTGTACAAAAGTTTCTGGCGTTTTGCAAGTGTCCTTTTTGAATTACATTGTCTATATAAGTATCAAATCACTGTCATTTCCCGCTGCATTGCTGTGTTGCACAAAAAAAGAACAGGAGTGGTTTGGAAGGATTAGCCCGATGGATAAATTGTCTTCTCCTAGACACAACAGCATCGTGTTACCTTAGAGCCATTTTTTTTTTGTACTAATACGCTCCTGGTGCGGATTCGTAGCCGTTGGGATTGCTTATTGGGAAATCAGAATGGTGTGATTCCTGCCCTTATGATCCTGAATGGATCAAACATCATGGGCTGTATTTTCCCAATATGGCTGGGAATACAGAATTGTATATTCCTCATTTTGTTTTAGCATAATCGCTGAAAAGTATTGATAGGAAAACAGTGATCAGAAAGGAGTTGCAACTGAAGTTTCACTCAACACTTAGTTACAAATACTAATGCACCACAAAGAAACAGGTAGCATTGTCCTCAATCAACAACTGTGGGGCATAACCACCCAGTGATTAAATAGGGTCCGATTTTAACTCTGTGTGAGTGGGTGGGTTTTGAATGAGTTAAAATCTCGCCCTGTACCTGTGCGGGTCATTGCATGCATCCAATTGACATAGATACTTCTATTTTAAAAAGGGATGAATATAGATTTTACATTGTATTTGAATTTGTGGTCACAATCCAACTTAGCCTTGCTGCTGCACTTGCTTTAACACTTCATGGAATTCAATGTTATTAATGTGAGATGGTAGATTTTAGTTAATAAATGATGACACTTTGAATAGGTTGATGTGAAAGAGCGGAGAGACAATGCAGCTTCGCAAGGCCAAGACATACAATCTCTCCAGGGGCAGAAAAATCGCTGCGATCTGCCGGCCCCACATTGTTCTCAGCAGTTATATGTGGGAGAACCATTCTCTTCGTCTCCAGGGGTTAGATGAGGCACATAAAACAATCATGATTTGGTTAATGGGCCCATGCTATCTTCCTATTAAATAGTAATCTTAACACTACCTGCATCAATCTATTATCTCTTGGGTTCTTTACAGAGCTGTACAATTATACAGGATCATCATGCCAAATATAATTAACTATAGTCAGTTTTTTCTAAAAAAAAATAAATGACAGTATCGACCGATATAACCAAATGTATCTAACTGTGCTCTGTCCAGCTCCATCCAGGGTGAAAGATGTCCAGATATCTAGGAAACCGGATAGTCTTACCACAGTCTGGATTCCTGGCCCGGGGAAAGTGGACAGCTTCAGACTCTCGCTGATTTACGAAGGAAATGTGGTTCAGCAGATCATTTTCCCCAATTCGACAAATGGCCACACTTTCACAGGATTAACAGCCGGAAGGCTTTACAATCTAACCGTGATGAGTGTAGCTGGAGAACTAGAAAATGTCGGCTCTAAATCCGTCCAGACAGGTAACTGAGGAAATGACTGCTAACAATAATACTTAACATAGGTAGCGGAGTAATCGCATGACTGCAAATTAACTCCAATAACTAAAGATCAAGGTCCAAGGGTTTGTGAGATCAGCGTCTGTCCAACTTTCAATAGGAGTCAGTCGGAAATGTTATCCCACTACTTTAAAAATGTAGGATACATTATGGTGAATATGACTTTTACAATTTCCCAAACGCTGCTACTTATTTTAACCCACAAACGCGATTCTAAATTGGATCATAACTTTTGTGATCTTTAATCTTTTATTTGCCTAACTTTTAAACAAAAGAGAGAATGTAATCGGAAACACAGTGTAGTGTCTGATAGTCAATAATCACGGTTAACACCGGATAACGTTTGTGAAATTGTTGTTAAAAGGTGCTTTTGCATAGAGTCTGATTAGTTCAACAATTCTAGTTGGCAGCAGTGTCACCTACACTGTGCGGAGCCAAAGCCATGTGACTTCCCGGAGTTGACCGCAAGTGAGACCCTGAATTAAAGTCACTACGCGCAGTTCTATCGGAGCTGGGCTGGAGGACGAAGCCGAAAGCAGTCTCCGTCTGATACCTGTATGATCTGATGGTCAGCTGGCAGAACCCGAGTTATACTGCTGACTGCACCTGACGCTGAACTCACTTTCTGTCTTGGAAACAATTTTGTGCCATGTATTAAGGATTCCTATGCTAATATTCACATGGCAATTCCAAAGGCTGCATGATTAAATCTTTGTTACTATATTCGGGGATGATATAAAAAAAACCTTATGTCTGATAACATTGAAGTTGCTCCTTTCTTGTACTGCCCTGCCCTTAACCTGCTCTATTTACTTTCTTCCTACACGTGCCCTCTGCATTGCCAAATCAAGCAGAAACAATAGCTTTTCCTTTCCAATAGCATATTTGAAGATTTGTTTAAGTTAGTAACAAAGCCAAATAATTCCTGCTAGCTCTCTCATGTGCTGGTGACAAATGCAATATCTGTGTTAGCAGCAGCCCATTATTTTAATAATTAGACTCTGTTTCTGAGGGCTTTCAGTTTGGTAGCTAGCCTTATATGGGGAAGGATGAGATATAGTTCTTACAAAGTAATGGGGATTTATTAAAGCTCCCTCCACATTTGCCATAATTGACATTAAGAGTTAATACAAAGTCAATAAACTTAAATGATTATATTCTATAATTATCTGTTACGACCGGGTGAGAAAGGGGTCCAGAGGTTGCCTCTCAGCCCAAGGATTCCCCTCACCACCACCCCCCCCCCCCCCCCCCCCCCACTGTGGTTAACAGGGCCCTCAACCATGTCCGTCCGGCCCATTTCCTGCACCTCTACCCTTAACCATTCTCCTCCATCCCAGAACCGTGACAGGTTTCCCCTTGTCCTCACTTTCCATCCCACCAGCCTCCACTTCCAAAGGATCATCCTCCGCCATTTCTGCCACCTCCAGCGTGATGCCACTACCAAACGCATTTTCCCCTCCCCTCCCCTGTCAGCATTCCTCCACGGCACCCTCGTCCACTCCTCCATTACTCCCACCACCTCGTCCCCTTCCTACGGCACCTTCCCCTGCAATCGCAGGAGGTGTAATACCTGCCCATTTACCTCCTCTCTCCTCACTAGCCAAGGCCCCAAACACTCCTTTCAGGTGAAGCAGCAATTTACTTGTACTTCTTTCAATGTAGTATACTGTATTCGCTGCTCACAATGTGGTCTCCTCTACATTGGGGAGACCAAACGCAGACTGGGTGACCGCGTTGCGGATCACCTCCGCTCAGTCCAAAAGCATGACCCCGAGCTTCCAGTTGCTTGCCATTTCAACACTCCCCTCTGCTGTCATGCCCACATCTTTGTCCTGGGATTGCTGCAGTGTTGCAGTCAACATCAACACAAGCTCGAGGAACAGCACCTCATTTACCCATTAGGCACACTACAGCCTGCCGGACTGAACATTGAGTTCAACAATTTCAGAGCAACACGGGCCCTCGTTTTATTTTTGGTTATTTTTTTCTTTTTTCTTTTTTATGCGTTTATTTTATTTAAGTTTGTTTAGTTTGTTTCTACTGTGCCTACCCACTTTTTTTTTCCATGTTTGTGCTTGGGGCCAAGCTGTTCAGTTTTCTGTCAATTAACACCCTGTCTGTACTAACGCTTTGTCTTTCACCACACCATTAGCATACTGTTTGCCTTTGCTCCATGACCTATCAACACCTTTTCTTTTGTTATCTCTTGCCCCTCCCCCGCTTTACTTGCTTAAAACCTATTACATTTCTAGCTTCTGTCAGTTCTGATGAAGGGTCACTCTCCCGAAACGTTAACTCTGCTTTTCTCTCCACAGATGCTGCCAGACCTACTGAGTATTTCCAGCATTTCATGTTTTTATCCCTCTCAGCCCTTCCCTGGTTTAACTGTAACAGAGTTTAATTTTTAAAATGCTGTGTTTTTAGCTCCCCCTCAGTGAATCCTTGTTCACTGCTCTCCAATTGTAAGGCAAAGAAATCAACCAGACAGGTTTTCTTAGTTTTAAACAAGAAAGCTGCAAGTTTATTAATCTTAAAACTCTAATTCAGATAAAACAAATACGAATACCGACACGGCCACACTAGCATGCATATGTGATCAACACACATGCAGATAGAGACAGAAAAGTAGAAAGAATAAAGGGGAAAAGTTTGAAGCAATAGCTGGGGTTTATTTACTGTTCTTTGAGTTTGATGTAGAGTCTTTGATTGCAGTTAAATCTTGACATTTCATTGGGGTCCATGGATGCTTTCAAACTTGTTTCGATGTAGGAGTCTTCTCTCTTGAGGTTTAAGTGTCTTCAGTGGATCTGGAAATTCATTAGAGGGAGAGAGAGAGAGCCAGGCAGGAGCGAGGCTTTTTCTTCAAGTTCAGTTGCAGTCTGACCCAAACTGTTCTGTGAGCAGTACAAAACCAAACCTGGGCCAGCAGGTTAGTCATGTGACTAGTTGTGTCTTGACAAACTCCCCTGCGTTTTTGTGGATTCCTTTCATCTTAGTAGACACAGGGGGTGGGGGTGGGGGGGAGGGTGGGGTGGGTTGGAATGCTGGCTTGTTCCACATTCAATGTTTGGTGATCAAAATCTATTTGGGTTAATTGGATCAGGTAGCAGTTCTTTTGTCTCTATAGGTAAATGTCTCTTAGTATGCAAATTTTTCCAGCCACTGCTGATCTCTTTAAACAATTCATCTCTTCAGTCCAGCAGCAGTTCAAAACTAATGTTTCATATGGCAAAATTAATATGTCTCATTCTTGGAAGGTGGAGTCTTCATGACATATCTCATATGCATTAACAGAATAAGCATTGGGGAATACTGTATATTTCCATTAATGAGGAACAAAATTTACTTGTTAATTATTAACTCTTCCTCACACAGTATACACTGGGCATCTTCCCATTATGTACCCTCACTTTATTTGATCTATGGTAACAGCTATAATAGTTATTTTCATGTTTCCAGCTCCAGCAGAGGTTACATCTGTGATCGTGTCAAATAATGGCAGCCGGGATAGCCTGCTGGTTTCCTGGAAGAGAGCCATGGGAGATGTAGATTCATATGATGTTACGCTGTCTTATCGCAGATCAGTGATAGAAACCAAGAGTTTCCAGCCAAGTGCATCAGAGGCTGTTTTTCAAGGGTTAACTCCAGGGCGGTTGTATAACGTTACTGTCAAAACTGTCAGAGGAAAGCTGCAGGCAGTTGCTGCAAGCAACAGCAGAACTGGTAAGATACACAGAGGATTGAGATGACTAAAATGACATTGTAACAGTCATATGGAATCTTCCTAAGATTATTTGATATCTGTAATAAAATATTTGCTTCTCAGTGGGGTTTTTATTATTCACACTCAGGAAATGGGCATGATTGGCAAGGCCAGCATTTATTACTGTTCCTAATTGTCATTGAGAAGGTGATGATGGGCCTTCTTGTTGAACCACTGCAGTACATGATGAAGGTACTCCCACAGTGCTGTTAAATAGGGTGTTCAAGAATTTTGACACAGAGGCAATGAAGGACCAGTAATGCATGTCTAAGTTGGGCTGGTCTGTGTCTTGGAGGGCATGGTCCCATGGACCTGCCACTCTCATCCGAAGAGATGGTGGAGGCTGTGGCTTTGAGAAATTCTGCCAAAGAAGTCATGGTGACGTGCTGCAATGCATCCCGTAGATAGTGCACACTGCAGCCACATTATGTCTATGGTAAAGGGAGTGGATGTTTAAACTGGTGGCTGATCAAGAGGATTGCTTTGACCTGGATGATGGTGAGCTTCTTTGCTATAGTTCCAGCTGCACCTATCTGGACAGGTATTCCACCACACTCCTGATTTGTGTTCTGTAGGTTATGGAGAGACTTTGGGAGTCAGGAGGTGAGGCACTCGCTGCAGAATGCCCAGCCTCTGACTTGCTCTAGTAACCACAGCATTGTGTAGTTGGTCTAGTTGAATTTCTGATCAATGGTGACCACCCCCAACCATCCACCAACACCCTCCACCCCAATCCCACCAGGATTTTAAGGATTGGGGTTTCGGTGATGGGATTGTTTTATAATGTCAAGTGTAAATAATCTTGACAGGTTATATTGCACTGATTGGCATCAGTGCAATATATTGAGATTTATTAATTATTTAATTAAACAATAATATAATGTATTTCAAGATAATCCAATGAGACATCAACCACTGCAGCAAGAATCCTTCAGACTTAGAGTAGAATTGAAGGCTGGATTCAAGTGCTTAAATGCCATTTTTTCTCTGATCATTTATTGTGAAGTGAATGCACTGACCATTAATTTTATCAATAATTTTCTGCAATGTTATTTCTTAATACATTCATAATACCAATGTCACAGTGATTAATTCTTGAGTACGAGACTCAGCATGTATCAATGACCAAGAGTATGTGATGCAAAATCAGGCCAAACATTCAATATAAAAATCCCATAAAACTTTAAAATCAATAAACTAAAATGGTTTCTGGGTAGTAATCAAAACTCAGGGGTAGTTGAAAATAAGGAAAGGCTTGTAATTTTTGTCAATCAGACGCCTTAAATATATTAGAGATAAAATTTGAAATAAAAACAGGAAATGTTGGAAATGTACAGCATTTAAAAGAGAAGGAGATTTCAGGTGGCATTCTTCATTACAAACCACTTTAGATTACCTACTATCTTGTAATCACTTGTAAAAATCCATTATTCACTATTTAATAATTATGTTTATTGTGCAATAATATGGGGAGAAAAGAAAAAGGCCTTGCATTTATGTAGTGCCTTTGATGACCACAGGATGTCCCAAAGCACTTTATAACCAATTAAGTACTTTGAAGTGTAGTCATTGTGGTAATGTCGGGAAATGCAGCAGTCAATTTGAGGACAGAAAAGTTGCACAAACGGCAATGAGATAAATGACCAGATGATCTGTTTTAGTGACATTGATTGAGAGATAAATATTAACCGGGACACCAGGAGGTCTCTCCTGCTCTTCTTTCAAAAGTGCCATGGGATATATTATGTTCACCTGAGAGGGCAGACAGGGCCTCAGCTTAACATCACATTAAAAGACAGCTTCTCCAAATTGGCAACACTTCCTCAGTATTGCACTGTAATGTTAGCTTAGAGTATGTATTGGAGCCTCAGAAGTGGGACTTGAAGCTGCAACTTTCTGAGTCAGAAGCAAGACTGCTACCATTGGGTCCTGACACCTTATATACTCATTATATCAATGAAACTATACTTTTTCTGATATGGTTTGAGTATTACGTACTTTTCCATTAAGTTGAGCGCATAAGGAAGACTGCTCATCCATCTGAGCTTTTAATTTTCTAACTTATTTAAAATTAGAGAAGACTGAACAAATGTGAGACCCACAGCCTCTGTGTACAGAAAAGGTAGGTTGATAATTTTGATTATAACCTATAATGTTGATCTGAAGGGTTTCTATCTGAAATGTTGACCTGCTTCTTCCATTTACACATGTTGACAGACCTACTGTGTATTTTAAACATTTCTTTTTAGTTCAGTATTTGCAAAAAAGATTTATTTGTTAGTAAGTACAATTTAACTGGCAACAGTGAAAACTAAATTTAAATGTCAGCTTGCTTCGGTTGGTGGTTGCGAGCTCCACTCCCACCAATGGATTCAACTCAGAATTTCAAGCTGGCATTTCAGGGCAGTAGTGAGGGAGTGTTGCAGAGCCCTTTAGATGAAAAGGCATTATTCAAAGAAGAGTAAGCAGGTCTCCTGGTTTCATAGCTCCATTTGTCTCTCGAGCAACATCACCAAAATACAGATTCTAGTCACTCACACGTCAATTATGGGATTTTATTGTACATAAATTGGCCAGCAGCCATATTTTCCTATGTGACAACAATGCTTTGAGACATCTTGAGCAAATGATAAGGCAGCATATAAAAGTAACTTCTTGATTTTATTGTTGTTGGAAAAAATAAGGAAAATGCATTTGTCTAATTGCTAATTGTTAAGTGATATTAAAGCTTATACATAAATTATTTAACGTTTATTCCAGTTCCCAATCACGTCTCAAACTTGATAATGACAAGCAATGGTTCAACAAGCTCTCTGAGAATGAGCTGGCTGCCCCCTACTGGAGACTGGGAGAGTTACCGCATTCAGCTGCTCAACCACTCCTCAGTTGTGCTGAATGTCTCAGTGGAGAAGCATATCAGAGAATATGAGATCAAGGATATAGGACTCATCCCGGGACGACTATATCAGGCTGCGGTCATTGTAAAGAGTGGAAAATTGCAAAACAAGGCATACTGCAGTGGGAGAACTGGTAGGAAACACATGACAAACAACTTTTTTGGAAAGGTTTACCCAAACTCTTATTCACATCAAGTTACATTGAGTGGACAAACAGAAACAAGTCACTAAGCCTCCTGCCACCCTATCAATATATCCTTTTATTCCTTTCTTCCTTGTGTGCTTATCTAGCTTCCTCTTAAATACAGCTATACTATTTGCCCCAGCTGCTCCTTGTGGTAGTGCATTCTGTACCACTCTCTGGGTAAAGAAACTTCTCCTGAATTCCCTACCGGACTTATTAGTGACTATCGTATATTTATGACCTTTAGTTTTAGACTCCCGAAAAGTGGAAACATTTTCTCTATGTCTACCCTTTCTCTATGTCTACCCTTTCAGTATCTTAAAAACCAATATCATGTCACCCCTCAGTCTTTTGTACAGAAAAGAACACAACATGTTCAACCTTTCCTAATAAGTATCTCTGCTGAATTCTGCTATCATCCCTGTGAATCTTTTTGCACCTTCTCCAATGCCTTTATATGCTTTTTATAATATAAACCAGAACTGGGCACAGTATTCCAATTGTGATCTAACCACAGTCCGATACAAGTTTAACATAAATTTTCTGCTTTTCAATTCTATCCCTCTAGAAATGTTCTATAAGGGTCTGAAAGGGTTAATGTTTGAGACGGTGAGAGTAACCCCTCCCACTGTATTTGATGATGATGGAATAGTCACATGGGTATTAGGCTTGGTAGAAGCTAGAAGCATCATGAGAGTTGCTAGCTGGACATTCTTCATGAGAGTGTAAATAGTTATGTATATAAAATAAACAAGTTACTATTTAGCCATACATAGTCTCCGAGACGTCTGTAAACAACGCTCGAACTATGCTAACAACAATGTCCAACAAATCTCAGCATTAGGTTTGCTTTATAAAAATGGCCTTATTAACCGGCATAGTGATTTGTGTATCTGTACCCCTAGATCACTTTATTCCTCTACCCCATTCAGATTCTTATTATCCAAGCGGTATGTGACCTCCTTATTCTTCCAACCAAAGTGCACCACCTCACATTTATTTATGTTGAAATTCATTTGCCAATTAGCCCACTATTCTGCCAGCTTATTAATGTCGTTCTGTATTTTGTTGCATTCTTCCTTTGTATTAACTTACTTCCCAATTTGGTGTTGTCCACAAATTTTGAAATTGTACTTCCAGTCCCTAAGTCCAAGTCATTGAAGTAAATTTTGAACAGTGGTCCCAGCACTGATTCCTGTGAAACACCACTTCATACCTTTTGCCAGTCTGAGTAGCTTCCTTAATCCCCTACTCTCTGTTTTCTGTTTTGTAGCCAGCTTGCGACCCATTCTGCTACTTGTCCCTCATTCTGACCTTTGACATGGGTCTACTATGTGGTACTCTATTGAAGGCTTTTTGAAAATCATAATATATTACATTTACTGCATTGGTCATTGTCTACTCTTTCTGCTACTTCTTCAAATAATTCAATAAGGTTGGTCAAACATGACCTTCCCTTTTGGAATCCATGCTGGCGACTCTTTTTCAGTTTTGAAATGTTTTTCTTCTATTTCTTTACTTAAAGTTTCCACTATCTTTCCTACCACAACTTTAAGCTAACTGGTCTATAGATGCCTGGACTTATTCTATCTCCCTTTTCAAATACAGGAACAGCATTAGCCATTTTCCAGTCCTTTGGTACTATTCCATTTTTCAATGAAGTGTTTTATATGTATATGTAAGAGTGCTTCAGTTATCTTTTCTCTAACTTATTTTAATATACACAGATGCAATCCATCCAGACCAGGGGTTGCTAAGTTTATTAGTTTATCAATTATCTCCCCTATTTCTATCTTCATTGTCTTTATTTTTTCCAATGTCATGCCTACTTAGTTTCGCTGGTAAAAACTGAGGCAAAATAATATTTATGCCATTTTCTGTCATTATCTGCGAGTTTATCTTGTGCATTTGTTCATGGCTCTATCCCCATCTGAATTTTTTTTTTGTTGCTATTTTTGTGTCTGTATTTTTTTACTGTTTCTTCTTATATTCCTTGATACTTTAATGCTATAATTTTGCATACCTTTTTTGCTTCTTTCCTAGCATTTTCATATTGTCATTTGTCATCCTTTCTTTATTGTCTAGCTACTTAGTGTACGCTATTTTCTTTAGTTTCAATTTTGCTCTTCTCTCTATTCATCCATAGTGTTTTATTATTGGCTAGGTTGTTCTTGTTTTTAGCAGAATATATTTCTCCTAAATTCTATTCAACAGCTTTTTAAATACTTTTCAATGCTATTCTATCTCTTTGCCTGTCAAAATGTTTTCCAGCTTACCTTTCATAGTTCTATTCTCATCCCCTCAAAATTAGCTTTCTGAAATCTAATATTATGGTCGTCCTCTTACCTATGAATTTCTCAATCATTATTTTTAAACCGTATGAGGATATGATCACTTTTGCCTAGATGTTCCCCTATGTTTGCTTCTCTTATGTGCTCTGGTTCATTTCCCATTACTAGACTCAGTAATGATTCCTCTCTGGTTGAGCTTCTTACATAGTGGGTAAGAAAGGCGTCCTGAACACAGTGTAAAAACTCCACTCCCTTTTTCTCACTCCCTACCGCTTCTTGGCAGTTTATTTGGGGTAGTTGAAATCTCCAATTTTGTGTTAATCAAATAGCATTCCTTTTGGTGCTTTCTCAAACAATGTTTGTTGATTTATGTAATAGCATTGTACTTAGCTGTTAAAAGTTACTTGCTCTAAAATTATTCCATAGAATGCCAATGTACCAACATGTAAAGCATTTTTTCTCTATTTTTGTAGAACTATTAATCTATTTAAAGTAAAATAGAGGAGAAAGGATTTCCGACGAATGAATTAAGTGTTTGCGTATTAGTATCGCACAGGTTGATGCCAGAGCCACAGTGCTGTGATTTGATACTGGTTGAGAGTTTGAGTCAGCCATAAGATACTTCTTTGGCATCATTCGTTATCTTAAATGGTCTGAGGATTTTACTTTTTATACTTGTACAATTGTGGATGTAACAATAATCTCCTATTGTGACCTGGACCAAATATTAGTGTCCTTTGTGTGCATGTATTTTTAAGATCTCTGACAGCAGGCTGAGTTAACAGTAGGAAAGTTTAGTTCAAACCATCAAGCCACTTTATTCTTCAGTAAATTGAAGCATAACGAGCAGCAGTTCAATTGGTGCAACTTACATTTGCATAACAATACAAAATTAATCCCATGTTAACCTCACTTCAGCAGGTATTCTTAAACAGAATAGTCCTTCTGCATCCTGACCTACAGCCCAGGGCAGAACCATTCTCCCTGCAGTCCCATGCCTTTTACAGACTTTGCCTGTGCAGTGACCTGTGACCGAAATCTCTATTGCCTTCTTGTTGTCTGTGTTCTGATCTTAAAAGCTTGTCAAAAAGCTGGTCCCTCTCTCCAGCCAAAGAAATCAAAGGCTTTTCTAACACAATGGTGAGAGATACCTGTCTGAACATCCAAACAAAACTAATGAATCATTTATTGTTTAGTCTCTGGGAAAAGAAACTTCCAATTCGCATTTTTCCACCATTGATCTAGATGCCTTTTTTAAAAAATCTCATGACAATACACATTGCTTTTAAAAATTCAATATTAAATGTGGCTTTTCCTCAACTCTTTTCTGTGGGAAAAATGATCAAAAAATCCAGAATCAGGAGAAAACTACAATTGCATTTAAAGTTTTTGGAGGGTTGATTTTTGTGAGGGAAAAGCATGCTGGAAACAGAACATTTTGTTCATTTTTGCACCATGCCAGTATCCAGCATTCTTAGATTGGCAGCAGTAGATTAGACATGGGGCGAGGTTTGCTTCATGTTATCCCAAAAATATGGCTTCATACCAACTTCAGAAAAACACTCAAACCCTGCTGTACGAATCTGATGTTTCCTAAGAGGTCTGCAATAAATCTAGATAGATTGATATTATATACTAGTGCCCACTCAGAACTGGATTGAACCTAAATAAATTCATGTAGGACAACTAGCGCCTTTACACAGGAAACAAGTTCATTTCCATCATAGCCCCACACAAGGAAAGATTCTGAATAGCTTGAGCCTTATAGACATCTTCATAGCAAAGGCAAGGAGTTGGAGAATCTAGGCAGGTTTCAAGTGCTCAATTTTCATTTAATCAGCAGGATGGCACAGTGTGAGTCTGAATATGTTGGAAATAGAATTTAAAATGGAAATAGTACTCCAAACAGTCTTTTTTAAATTCCTCTATTGTGCAACCTTCAGCTGCTTCAAACAGCGCAGAGTGGCCTAGCTAATTTTAAATTACAGTGCAAGTGTGATCCATAGTAATTTAACTTTCCTCACTTTTACTGAATAGCACCTCAGGCAGTCCTTCAGCTGCGGATAAAACACACTGATGAATCCACACTCAGTGTCTTATGGGCAACCCCAGTGACCGAACTGGAAAGGTACCTTATATTATTAAAGGACACAGAAAGAACAATGATGAATAAAAGTCTAGCAAAGGATGCCAAAGAGTGCACTTTTTCTGGCCTGGTACCTGGGCGGAAGTACACAGTTACAGTAACCACCATCAGCGGCGACTTAAGCAAATCTGCTTCAATAGAAGGAAGGACAGGTAAAGTGGAATGAGTGCTGTATCGTTGTCCCTTGACATTTATGTGAATGGTGTTAGTTTCGAAGATGTAACTAAGATACAAAAGATCATGACAGCTGAAGAATTCACCTATTTGTTATATTTTATCGTTATATTTCAAACCTGAGCAGGGGAATTTTTCCCGGTGTCCTGGCCAATATTTATCCTTCATGCAACATCACTAAGACAGATTATCTGGTCATTATCACATTGCTGTTTATGGGACCTTGCTGTGTGCAAATTGGCTGCTGCATTTCCGACATTACAACAGTGCCTACACTTCAAACGTTCTTCATTGGTGGTAAAGTACTGTTTGACATCCTGAGGTAATTGAAAGTCTTTCTTATCTCATTGGCACACTTTCATGCAGACTTTCATAACCTGCAAAACTACTTTTGCAAGATGTGAACTGACACAATCTGGATACATCAGGTCGCCAGTGAAATAATTGTTGTTGTGACGTTTCAACAATATGGTCTAAACACCAAGTTTTATCTCCTATAAAATCTCTGTAATTGGGGCAGGCTGCTCTTTTTAAATATCTATGGTTCCTCTGTAATCTATTTTATTGTTATGATTACCACAGCAGAGCTTTTACGATCTACAACCGACAAAAATAAGGGAGAGTAACGCTGCTTTCAGTTTTTTTGTAACACTGTTTTGTTCTTTTTTTTTCAGTGCCAGCTCAGGTGTCTAACCTCCACGTGACAAACCAAGCAACAACCAACAGCTTACACACCAGCTGGAACAGAGCCATTGGGGACATTGATAGTTATCAAATCCACCTCATTCACGAAAACATTGTAATAAAGAATGAGAGTGTTTCGAGTGAAACCAATCAATATCTCTTTCATTCCCTGAAACCTGGAGGGTCATACTCAGTGGTTGTTACCACTGTTAGTGGTGGAATTCCTTCAAGGCAATCATTAGCTGAAGAAAAAACAGGTAAGGAAAGAACCATAACCCAGGAGGGAAGATAGTTGCTTGCTCCCCCCATGGCTTTAATTGTTAAATGCACTGTCCAGTGTGAAACTGAACTACATGAGCCAGGAATTTCCCGTTTCATAGAATCATAGTATGATGTAACACACGGGAGGCCATTCTGCCCATCATGTCTGTGCCAGCTCTACAATTAATAACCAATTAATCCCACTTCCCTGCACTTTCCCCACAGCCCTGTAATTTTTCCTCTTCAAGTATTTATCCAATTCTCTTTTGAAAGTTGCAGTTGAATCTTCTTCCACTACCCTTTCGGGCAATGCATTCCAGATCATAACAACTCTCTGCATAAAAAAAAAATCCTCATGTTACCTCTGGTTCTTTTGCCAGTCACCTTAAATCTGTGTACTCTGGCCACCGGCCCTTCTGCTGCTGAAAACAGAGTAAATAAGGAGAAACTATCAAAACCATTTATGATTTTGACCACCTCTACCAAATCTTTGCAGCTTCTGCAGCCTCGCCACATAACTGGAGCCCCTCATCCATGGTACCATTCTAGTAAATCTCTTCTGCACTCTCTCCAAGGCCTTGGTGTCCTTCCTAAAGTGTGGTGCCCTGAATGGAACACAAGTTAGAGCTGAGGCCTAACTGGTGTTTTATAAAGGTTTCATATAACTTCCCTGGTTTTGTATTCTATTCTTCTGTTAATAAAGCCAAGGATCCCATATGCTTTTTTCCTGAGCCTTCTCAAATTGTCCTGCCACCTTTAAAGATTTGTGTACCTACTCTGTATACAGGTTTCTCTGTTCCTGCACCCTCTTTAAAATTGTACGATTTGTTCCTCAGTCTATGTTGATTTGAGCCAGAGTGGTGGTCTTGGTTAGGAAGGGGAAAGTTTAGACTAGGTTCCTGTCCCTAATTGTTTCTTCCCCTGCTTGGATGTTTCCACGTGGCCCATGGGTGAAGTTGGGATTAGCCTCAGCTGTGACGTGCCCATGTTGAAATACCCTGCTCACCCACACTCTCAGGACCCACAAATGAAGACGAGCTACTTGAATGCATTGCTAGAAGGCAGCCAGTACCCAAAGTGACCCCAGCCCAGACTGAGTCATCCACTCAGACAATTGGGGAAAAGGAGAATTCTGCCTTAAGCAACGATAGGGGAGAGATTTCCTCCAAATGTTGGGTGTGGTGACATTATTAACACAAGTACATACCTGGCTTTGCGACACCTTGCATGCTATGAAAATCTTCCTCAATATGTTTTAAAATATACTAGTTTAGTTCTTGCATTTATTTTTAATTAAAGTGTATGTTTAAAAAGCACGTTTTTTCTGTAACATTACAGAAATAAATTGTTGCAATTACTTTTACACAGCTTTTCCCTTTAAATCAGTTGAAGTAATGATTGAGGTAGTGAATTTATAATGTCTGTCACTGTGAGGGTTACTTGTGACAATAAGTGTGACCATAACTGGGCAGGATGTGCTGCTCCTGTGCCTGCAGTGAACCATTTGGTCCTTTGAGAGTAGGAGATGTATAACTCCACTTGAAATAAAACCTGATTTTGCATTATAAGCAATGATAGCTTTGTAATATTATATAATTCCAGCACTAACATAATTAATTCCTTAAGGGAGGATTGAATAAATACTGGGGGCAAATCCCCAAGTTTGTGCTTCCAGTGGGAAGCCTGGCCTGCTGGGAGGATATATCAGAAGTTTGGTGATGCACTAACCATTCATTAAATAAATGGAAAACCGTGGCTGATGTGCTTCTGGCAGGCCAAGCTTCCGGTTCGGAGTACAGGCCCATAAATCATTTTTATTGTGTTTTGATTTTCACAAGGTTTATGTTTGAACAAGGTTATTGCAATGTTTCTACTAAAATTCACCACCAGAGGGCAAACGGTAACAATTGTAAATCTGTTCATAGAATCATAAAATGATACAGCACAGAAGGAGGCCATTTGACCCTTTGTGCCTGTGCTGGCTCTTTGGTAGAACTATCCAATTAGACCCATTTCCCTGCTTTTTCTCCATTGTATTGCAAATTTCCTCTCTTCGGTCACATATCCAATTCCCTTTTGAAAGTTGTATTTGAATCTGCTTCCACCACCATTTCAGGCAGTGCATTCCAGATTATCATAGCTTCTTGTGTAAAAAAAAATCCTCATGTCGCCTCTGTTTTTTCTATCAGTTAACTTAAATCTGTGTGCTTTGACAACTGACCCTTCTGCTACTAGAAACTCTTATTTTATCAAATTCCTTCCAGATTTTGAACACCTCTATTAAATCTCCCCTTAACCTTCTCTGCTCTAAGGAGAAACAACCCAGTCTATCTAGCCTCTCCACATAATTTAAGTACCTCATCCCAGGTATCATTCTAGTAAATTGACTCTGTACCCTCTCTAAGGCCTTGATATCTTTCCTAAAGTGTGGTGCCAATAATTGGACACAATACTCCCTCTGGGGCTGAACAGTGATTTACAAAGGTTTAGCATAACTTCCTTGCTTTTGTACTCTATGCCTCTGTTTATAAAGCCAAGGAGAGCTTGTGCATCCTTCCACCTCAGGGAGGAGTGTGATGCTGGTGTATTCATGGCCAGTCACTTCAACAGACAATATGATGGGAAGTGCTATCTGACAGTCTAATTCAGCAAGGCTGAAAATACATAATTATATACATAATAAAAAAATTACAGTGAATTAATGCCCTTAAACCATGGCAAATAAATTTGGATATAATTTAGTAAATTCCTCTTCACTCTTTATTCTGAAGCATGTACAAATTCTGAATCCCTCAGCTGCAAGAAAAATAATATAAGAACGCTTTGAATACATTACACTAAAATACCTATGATACATGATTTACTATATTATGACATTTTTCTTCACATTGTGTCATTGTTCAGTTCCTTCAACTGTGTCCAGTGTGATGGTGAATAACCACGGCCGCACTGATTACCTGCTGGTTTCCTGGCTACCAGCATCTGGGGATGTGGATAGTTATCTTGTGACTCTGTCCCACAGTGGAAAGGTTGTCCAGTCTCATGCAGTCTCGAAAACCAGCTTTGAATTTCCCTTCAGTTCCCTTACACCTGGAAGGCTGTACAATGTGACTGTAACCACCAGAAGTGGGAAGTACGAAAACTACACTGTTACACAAGAGCGGACACGTATGTGATTATTTTTATTATTTGAAATAATGAAAATCAACATGTTGTGTGCAACACATTTTTACAATTTACCTGGGGAGGGGGAGCGGTTGTGAGATGGGCAGTGTGGGGGGAAGGAGTTAAGCATCATCATTCTTTTAATGCTAGTATTGGTTCCTTGCTGTGTTTATGTGTGTGTGTGTGTCTGTGTGCTCTTAGATTGTCACTGCTCCAGATGGGGACGTGAAGGAAGAATGATTTGCAATTTTGTCAGGGTCCACAGTCTTATGTGCCCTGTTATTTAGGTTTCGTCTTAGAGAAGTTGCGTTCTAGTTTCTACGCTTCACCTCTTTAGCTCTTCCTGGTCTCTGTTCACTTTCAGATGGCACATGTGGGATCAGGATTTTACTCTGTGGGGAACCACCAGCATGAGCCTGCATGCTGTCATGCCATGGCATAGGGTATCAGATACTAGTTGAATATACCAGCCAAGGTATTTTTCACAAGGCAGCTTTGCAGCACTCTAGAGACTCCTTTCTTCCTTTCTTTCCTTCTCTCTCTATTCCCTTCAGATTATATTTATTCAAAATATTGTAAAATGCACTGTCCTTCCGTGCTAATTTTCAACACGAGCTCCTGACAGTGAAATTTAATGTATTCTATGACCAATTTTAAAAAGAAATCTTGGAAAACTAGCAAAATCATTATGTAACTATATAATTAAACCTACAGCAGTATTTCTGAATGATACTCCAAATTGGTTGTTAATGTAACTTGGCTAAAGTAAATGCAGCAGATCCAAACTGAGAACCACATTGAACCATATGTCATGAGCACTCTGCATGCCTTGTGCTTGATGTGTTAGATCATCTCAGTCCTGCTTTTAGTGCAGTGTGTGATTTACTCAAAAGGCCTCGGGTTAGAACTGAATCTTTGAGATAAATATAATGGAGCCAATTTTCATGTATGGTGTCTAGACTGATGTAAATCTCACCAGAATGGTAATGTGCCAATAGCACTCAGCTTTCCACGGTCACTTGTCACTGCTCCAAATGTGGACTTTGCTAAGTGCAGTGAAGTAGTCAGAGGTGAGACCAAATGAAGTGCAGTGTAAGTGGTTTTAAATGATGTGGACAATTAATGAAAATGGTAAATTCAGGATTGGTAAAATGATTTCAGAATTTGGAAGTGCTCAAAAGGCATTGACAGCCTTTGCCAAGGCTGAAGGAAGAGAAGATGATTGGGAAGTGTTGGGGGAAAATCCAGTTTTCAGACATAAGCCCATGAATAAGTAATAGAATAGTCCAGCACCCAGCCCACTAATTGATGGCTGCTGAGTGGTGAAGATTGTAAGTAGGAAGGCCCTGTTGTTCACTCCATGGCACTGTTAGCATTGCAGCATGACTGGCAGGAACTGGAGAGAAGCTGAAGGCTGCAGCTGATAGCTTTTGTGGCAATTGTTCAAAGACAAAGTGACACTAGATAGAAATGAGAAGTGGAACATAACTGATGTTAAACCTGCTGAATTAATTTTCTCACAAGGCACTTCAAACTTACTTCCATTTGCACCTCAGTGTCAAGCACTGCTGTTGCCTATTATTTCAGGCTGTAATTAAAGTGTAGCTTTCTCACCTCTGGGTCAGAAGTTTGTAGGTTCAAGCATTAGGCCAAGTAGTTAGGCACAAAACCAGGTCGACACTTCAGTGCCATACTGAGGTAGTGCTGCACTGTCAGAGGTGCCATCTATCAGGTGAGATGCTAAACCAAAGCTCTGTCTGCCTGCTCAGGTGTATGTAAAAGATCCCATTGGGGAAGACCAGGGGAATCACTCTCGTGTTCTGGCAAATATTTATCTCTCAACCGACAGTTTGGGATAGACAGTATTGTGCATGGGATCTTGGTGACCTGGGGCTGAATTTTGTTGAGCTCCCGACATTGGGCTGTGTGACGGAGGTGGGGGGCGCTGGAAGATCATACCAGCCCAGCATGGAACCCGACGCCAGGAGTGCCGGGCCCAATCGTCCCAGTGGCAGCGAGGCTCTGTGGTAGCCTCCCAGCTGCTCGGCAATGGGACCTGACTTAAAATTTTTAAATAAAGAACTTGAATACATTTAAATGCAATTTCCCATGATCTTAACTGACTGTCCGCAATCTTGCGTGCAACGGCTGGCACTCATGTGCCTTCACTTTCCCGTCCAGGAAAAGCTGGTGCCTCCGAGGTGGGGAAGGGGGAAACTTAGGATTTCTAGTGTAGTTGTGGGGGCGGGAGGAGGTGGGGTCCAATCAGCATGTGTCGTGTAGAGGAAAGGGAGAGAGGGTTACCTCTGCACTTTGACAGATGGTTGGGTGGGGGGGGGTGGGGTGCGGAAGAGAAGTCAAATCATCAATGTAAGGGTTTTGTGGGGGAGCGTAGGGGTGACGTTTTGTTTGTGATGTACTGGGGGAGGGTACAGGTTCAAATATTCAAATTTAGCGGCAGGTCTAGCAGCCCTTTAAAAATGGCGCCAGCACCTGCGCAAAGGCAGCTGATGCTGTTGCTGGCGTCGCAGAGCCCGGTCCCCCACCCACCATGTGATCAGGGGGGGGGTGGAGAAGTCCAACCGATGTATTATCATAGGCCTCCGTGCGTTCGATCACGGCGGCATGGTGACACTTTTTTGCCCGCCGCCGCTCCCAGCAGCGGAAACATTAAATCCAGCCCCTGGATTTTGTGCAGGAGATGGGGATCTTGGCGCCCAGCCAAAAAGGCAGGGGAAGCCCCACCTTGGCCTTTTCGCATCCCTGGCACAATCCGCCATTATTACGAGGTGACATTTCCGGCACTGAGAACCCCGTCCCTTTAAAGATGGGGATCCCACATCCAAGAGCTGCTGGCCAATCACAGGACTGGCAGCTCAGAGGTGTCAGCAACGCTACCAGCGCTGGAGCCCCGAACCTCAGCTTATTGCAGGTAAGTGAGGCGGGGTCACCAGGGCCAGGCCAGAAGGCCCCGGCAAGGGGGATATGGGGGTGGTTGTAAAGTCCAGTAGGAGTGGGGCCCTGGGAGGTGCATTGTTTCCCAACTGGAGCCCTCTGTGGGCCATAGATTGTTCACGGAGGAGGGACCACCCCACCAAGCCTGCAGGGAGGGTGCCTCGTTTTACAAGGCGTCCTGTTTTGTGGCATCCCAGTGGCAGGGGAAGAGCCCTTTAAGTAGCCGTTAATAGGCTACATATGGGCCTCAATTGGCCTCTGGGCGGAAAGGCCATCGACAGCCTATCCCACCCCCAGGAGAATCACTTGGCAATGGGGCAGCTACGAACCCTCCACCCCACCATCCGTTGCGCTTCTCCATGCCACCGCCACCAACCACCCCCCCGACCCCGCCTCAGTGGACTCATAAAATCCAGCCCAGAATGTGCAAATTAGTTTCTGTGCTTATGTAACAGCGGTGACTTTATTTCAAAATAATTCAATAGCCATGAAGAATTTGGGGGTCACAAACAAAAACAAGAAATGCTGGAAATACTCAGCAGGCCCGGCAGCACCCATGCAGAGAGAAGCAGAGTTAACGTTTCAGGTCTGAGACCCTTCTTCAGAACTGACAAATATTAGAAATGTAAAAGGTTTTAAGCCAGTAAAGCGGGGGTGGGGCAAGAGATAATAAAGGTGAAGGTGTTGATAGGACAAGGTCACAGAGAATAACTGACCAGAAGGTCATGGAACAAAGGCGAACAGTATGTGAATGGTGTGCTGAAAGACAAAATGTTAGTAGAGAGAGGGTGTGAATGACTGTAAAGCACAGAACACTCCAAGCACAAACATAAAAAAAAACCAAAACAGTGGGTAAGCACAGTGGACATACCGTTCGCCTTTGCTCCATGATCTTCTGGTCAGTTATTTTCTGTGACCCTGTCCTAGCGACACCTTGACCTTTGTTATCTCTTGCCCCACCCCTGCTTTACTGGCTTAAAACCTTTTACATTTCTAATATTTGTCAGTTCTGAAGAAGGGTCTCTGACCTGAAGCATTGACTCTGCTTCTCTCTGCATGGATGCTGCCGGACCTGCTGAGTATTTCCAGCATTTCTTGTTTTTGTTCCAGATTTCCAGCATCTGCAGTATTTTGCTTTTATTTAAGAATTTGGGGGTGTTTTGAGGACATGAAAAGTGCCAGAAAATTCAAGTTTTCTTTATTTCTTTCGAAACAAGTGTGATTGGAATACAAACAGCTGAAAATCACATTTATGTCTAAATAATGACACTTCTTTTTCACTTCCACATTGTGAAGCTCCCACCTATTTTAGTCAGAAACCTCCACAGGCCATCCCAGGCAGCACTGCAAACTCAAGCAGCTTGTAAAATAACCAATGATCCATCAGGATCAATCTCCACCCATTTTAATGCTCTATCACACCCTCCCTGCACCCTTTTCTAGGGCATAAGGGAGACTAAAATCTGCCCCACTAGTGGGTTCTAGGATAATCTGAAGGAGCTTGGTGACTTGTTTGTCATCTACTTTTTGCAGACTAACATCTTGATCAAGAGATTGGCTCCCACTGCTAGAAAAATTCATTCTTCTGTGAAATTAAGCACGCCATGAGCTGATCATAAAATAAATATTCTTTGAATAAAATTTCTTCATTTTCATTTTTTTGATTTCCCCGTAAGTTTTTATTTAAGAAAAAGTAATAGCAGGTGAAAATCATGGAGAAAAATTAAATGTTACACTTTCCGAGGCAAAAAACCAGGGTGGGGGAGAAATTCTATGTTGTAAAATTTAGCAATTGCACTGCACACATTTTTGGGAAATTTTGAGCCTGACAATTTTAGGTAAAAATCAGTAATGACGATAAGATGATGAATTTATTATTTAAAGTCAGTAAAGCCCCAAATTAAAATTATTACCATGAAATAATTCAAAATAATTGTCTAGGTTTGTGTTGAGTGGCAGTTTATGTGGCATTCAGATCAAGATGTACACCATTCTACTGTAACGCAAGATGTGGTTGAGTTATGACACTATTTTTAATCAATTTGGTTGCAAACTCAATAGTTTCCCATCAGCATTTCAATCAAATGGCCATGTAACATCTTCTGATTTATACAGAACCCTCGGTTGTGCAAAGAATCACAGTCAGCAACTCCGGAAGGAGTGACTACCTGAAAGTCTCTTGGTTGGATGCATCAGGAGATTTTGACTGTTACATAGTAACTATCAAGAACAGTTACAACTACAGCAAAAGCTTAGAGGTTCCAAAGTCTGAAAACGAATGTATATTCCTCAACTTAATTCCGGGACGGCTTTACAGCATCACTGTTAGCACCAAGAGTGGGAAATATGAATCTCATTACTTTGCCACTGGAAGAACATGTAAGCATGAAATTTGCTGCAACAAACAGAAAACTGCAGTTTTGATGAATGTTAAATATTTCTTTTAATGCAATTAAATGTTAATATCATTAGCAGTAAAATCTTTGCTTCTGGGTAGTTATGACATAAGGTCATTTAAATTAATTCTGCGTTTGGTGTCAAGCCAAATGTTAATTTTGAAGTGGGAGGGCAAGGACGCATTACTGCGTCTAGTATTTTGATAAGAAATGTCAGCAGTCAGTTGCCTTTGAATAATCTATTAGCTTGAATTACGCTAATCGAAAAGCAACTTTGCAAATAAGGTGTGAGAAAACCATAAACAAGACTTCTTTTAACTTTTCTGAGTTCATGATATACTTATTCAATTATTTTGTAACCTACTATAATGCCCACTGCATGTTGAGTGTTGTTCTCTGTCTTTGTTTTTGTAAATGTACTTGCCCCATTTACACAAATGTGAAGAAAATGAGTAACCACTGGGCTGATAATGTCTTTATAGAGCACTGAACTAAGTCGAGGTTTTGCCTGTGATTAAGAACCTAATAGCATAAGAAATAGGAGCAGGAGTAGGCCATATGGCCCCTTGAGCCTGCTCCGCCATTTAGTCAGATCATGGTTAATCCTTGATCTCAACTCCGCTTTCCCACCTAATAAGCCTGTAACAAATTTACTGATTAGCCTGTAACTCCTTCTAAGAGAACCAATGGTGACATGTTAAGCCACAAAAACATTGCGGAGTAATATTCAGCAGTTTTTGATTTCATTTTACTCCCCCAAATCAAACATTTTATTTTCTTCTCCTCTTTAGCTTCCCCACCCCTTGCCATACACCATTTATGCTTGATAGCACAGACCACTACCCACAGTTTTCAGGCCTTTGAAAATGCTGCCCTTCAGTCGGCCACCAGTTGCATGAAAATGGCGTGGAGTGAATTACCTTCAAGCCGGGAAGTGAAAGACGTTCTTGATACACCTTGTCCAATAGCTTGTTCATAGTTGCCAACATCTCTCATACAGAGCTACAGATGTAAACCATGGCACAGTAAACTGAATCCCTAGCCAGCTTAGCCTCCCTCTTGCTTTCTAGTTTGACATTGATATTTTTGTTTATGTTAGAATTTATTTGAATCAGATTTCTAAGTGATTTATTTTTCCTTTTACATACTTGAAGTGCCTTTGTGCAGCCTGTTGCAGTACTGTTGTCCAAGTGTCTGATGCTAATGTTACTCTGTCTGACCAGTTCCAGCTGCCGTTGGGTATCTAACTGTGGCTGACAGGAGCACCGATACTCTGAATGTTACCTGGGAAGCAGCTGCTGGTGACGTGGATCGCTATGAGATTCAGCTGCTCTTCAATGACATGAATGTTTTCCTTCCAATAACACTCAGCAGCACAGCACATCAGTTTACTTCTTTAACTCCTGGACGTCTCTACAATATCCTAGTCTCCACATGGATTGGGACACTACAACGTGCTGCCTTCATCGAAGGACGTACAGGTAAGAATGACATTATGTTCAAGCCTTAAAACATACCCAATATTTAACTGTTACTCTGACTGTTCTTAATAATATGTACATTAATGATACAGTCCAGACTGAGTCTGTCTAATAACAAAGGATCAGCTGTTATGTAGGATGAGAATTAACCAAACTCTTGACGGAAGGCAGAAACCTTTGGGACTCAAACCTGCAGCATTAGACTAGGTGCTTGACTGAAGGTCTCTTATTATTTTGCTATATTACAATGTGGACTAATGATACTGCATCCTATAAATAGGAATTATTTCACATCTTAAAATACCTAATCTCTTTAAAAGTACCTTATCTCCCATAATAAGTGAAAAATGTTTCAAATAATACAAATATAAATAACTTGCAACCATTTCTTAAGTTGCCGTTATTATTACTCAACAATAAGTATTCTGATATATGCTCAAGAATTTGTCTAGAAAAAAGGCACAGAATTTGAAGACAGGTGTCCAGATATTTGCCTAGAAAATATAATAAAACAAAATACATTTTACTTAGAAGCCAATCATAGTGCATGACCATATAGCTACTAATATTTTCTGTATAAATGTTTCTTTCTGCAGTACCCAGTGCAGTTAAAAACATCCATGTTTCAAACAACGGAGTGACCAAGGGCCTGAAGGTGAATTGGTCTCCTGGAGGAGGTGATGTGGACAGCTATACTGTGATATTATCCCACAAGGGCCATCAGATCTCTGCCCGCCCTATTCCAAAACATATGCACGAGCATACCTTTTATGGTCTAGAGACGGGAGAGCTGTACCATGTCTTGGTTCAGTCAAATAGTGGCAGCTTCCACAATAATTCTACAGCATTTGGACGCACTGGTAAGAATCATTCAGATATTCTGTAATTAATATTGAGCAAAAATGCATTGAGTAAATAGATATATTCATTCTTTATATTGTATTAATATAGCTTACAGCGCTGTCACTGCATGAACACAAAGGCTTCAATTTCTCTCATCCCTAATTTTTTCAAGCCCCAGGAAAAAAAGTCTGTTTGATTGACAGTCAGGAATTATCCAGTTGGGTAATAAAGAGTCTGTTAACTATCCAACAGACATGGGACAGTGTTGTGGCGCAAGACTGGATGTGTTAGACAACCAGTAGCGGGAGTGTAGAGGTGGGGTGGTTTGAGATGGTCAATGATGAAACCTCCAGGAATACATCCAACCTACCCTGTTAGGAGTGGAGCGGTGACCCCCTCCATCCCCCCACATCTTCTGACTGCATCTAGCAGTATGTACCATATACAAGATGCACCGCAGCAACTCACCAAGGCTCCTTCGACAGCACCTTCCAAACCTACGACCTCTACCACCTAGAAGGATAAGGGCAGCAGATGCATGGAAGAAAGAGAAGGGGGAAAAGCACATGGAAAGCTAGCAATCAAACTAGCAATGAATGGAATATCTTCCAAACAGATGAAAAATGGAGACCAGCAGTAGAAAATCTGGTGGGGTCCGGGGACACCAATTTGCCTGGCTGATTCAATTTTCAGAGTTACCTTTAAATGGGTGCACCACACTCCTGTCAAAAATAGGCGGGAGGCTGTTTAAATATGAAAATCAAGATCCTTAGTCAGCTGTAGGAAGCCATTTGCAATTTTCATGGAGAAATGGACAGGGCATTCAAAGTGCATACTAGTCCCAGATTTTCCAGGTGTTGGTCAACCGAATCAACAGTTCTTTAAAGTTACTGCTGAGGTCTTCTCAGTAAAGATAAGAGTTGCTTTTCCCTGCCACTACCCTCCATCCTCACTCGCAGTAAGCCCTATCTATTAACCAGCTCTGTGCAGAAGCTGCTTTTCTGGACTGTCCTGCCGGTGGGACAGACCCAGCAGAGGTGGTGGCACCTCTTGATATCACGAGGAGTGAATCGAATTGGCTGAAGTCTGGCATCTGTGATGCTGGGGACTTCAGGAGGGGATCATCAACTCGGCAGTTCTGGGGATGGCAGTGTCTGGAACATTGTCTGTAAGGTATGATTCCGTGAGTATGACTATGTCAGGCTGTTGCTTGACCAGTCTGTGGGACAGCTCTCCCAACTTTGGCACAAGCCCCCAGATGTTAGTAAGGAGGACTTTGCAGGGTCGACAGGGCTGGGTTTGCCGTTGTCGGTGCCTAGGTCGATGCCGGGTGGTCCGTCTGGTTTCATTCCTTTTTATTGGCTTCATAGCGGTTAGGTACAACTGAGTGGCTTGCTAAGAGTTAACCACATTGCTGTGGGTCTGGAGTCACATGTAGGCCAGACCAGGTAAGAACAGCAGATTTCCTTCCCTAAAGGACATTAGTGAACCAGATGGGCTTTTACAACAATCGACAATGGTTTCATGGCCATCATTAGACTAGCTTTTTTTTAAAATTCCAGATTTATTAATTAAATTCAAATTCCACCTTCTGCTGTGGTGGGATTCGAACCCATGTCCCCAGAGAAATACCCTGGGTCTCTGGGTTACTAGTCCAGTGATAATACCACTATGCCACCGCCTACCCATAGTGATTTATTTTGTTATAAGATAATATTATACTTAATTATTTTTCGTGTGACATCCAATATGATTACTTGCTGAGTCAATTTGTTACCTTTTTCTTTGATTCATAGTCCCGGCCTCAGTCACAGATTTATCCGTTGAAAACAAGCATACCACCTCTACCCTGGCAGTGTCTTGGCAGCCAGCCACTGGTGTCTCAGAGGGTTACATGCTGCAACTCCTTACTGAACAAGGAACTCAAATGCTCTCAAACGTGTCTGTGCCAGCTTCCAGCAGGGGCCACAAGTTCAATGATTTGACTCCTGGCAAGAAGTACAAGATTCGTGTCTTCACTGTAAGTGGAGGGTTGTACAGCATCGGAACAGATCGTGAGGGAAGAACAGGTAAAACAGATACTTGATGCTGAAAGTTATCTCTCTTTTTAGGAAATAGGTTATAATTTGTGCAAGTTATAAAGCAGTTGCATAATGAGCCAAATTAAGTCCTGGATTCCGAGGCTCAAATACTTGCTTTTTCTTTTCTATATAAAAGCTTAGCTCAAGTCTTTGACACATCAAGTCCAAACTGAGTGAGCTAGAATACATAACTAGGTCACTGTCTGCAAATAGGCTTGAAAATATTTCAACATGGGCCCAAGTACTTATATGTATTCAGGTGGCGTTACATCTAGTAGCATCCTCCAGTTTTCAACATGCGATACACCTTATTGTTAAGAAAAATAGGTGACATGAGGAGGACGTAAACAGAGTTAAGCACGTGGCATAGTGGTGAGCTGTGAAAGCTGGCTGCTTCAAAACTAGTTTCCATACCAGGGTCTGCTATGAATTAAAATGAACACAGTAAAAAAGTGTTCTCACTCACATCTGAATTCTCTGTGTTGAATGCAGTCACTGTGCTGGTGAAAGGATACAAAAGGAAATGAAAGCAATTAGCATTTCACACTGGCTCAGCTCATTTTTATTACTGAGCAACAGTTAAGTGAGCTTTTCTGTGGTACTAACAGCTACTTGGTTCATTTTTGTCATATTTGCAAAACTAATTGCAAAGGTATAAATGATGAAATACAAGATTTTAAAACTTTTAAAGTACATTTGGCAAGTTAAATCTGCATGCAATGCTTTTCACATTTATCAGGCCTGTGAGAAGAAAAACATATGGGCCAGAATTTTACATTGGGCAGGAGGCCCTGCCCACAGGCCGAAAAGTTGGGGGTGAGCCTCCCTCCACTGAGCCCGCACAGCCATGCGAGGATTTTTCGCTGACCAGGCCCTTAATTGGCCTTGGGCGAGACTTCCACCTCCTTGAGGCAGGAAGTCCCGCCTAATGGAGCTGCCGGTTAATCAGCAGGCCGGTAGATCGTAGTCCCAGCAGCGCCACCGAGAACAGTGGCCACTGCTAGAACTACACCCAGCCATCAGAAGCAAGAGGAAGGACGGCACTGGAACAACAGTAAGTTTTTGGGGCCTCGCCAGGGGCAATCGGCTGGGCCCTGGCGAGGCAAGGGGAGGGGGTCAGTTAGATGGAGGGGGGAGTGTTGTGCGGTGGGGGCGGTTGGAGCTTCATGGGCGGCCCTCTGTGGGGTACGGGTGCCCGATCAGGAGAGCGCCCCCCCAGCCCACAAGAAGGCTGCCAGATTTTACCTGGTGGTGTTATTGGGGCCTTTACCGTCCGCCCGCCATGGGTAAAATACCTGCGGCGGCGGGAGGAGGCCCTTTAGTGGCAGTTAATTGGCCACTTAAGGACCTTGATTGGCCTAGGACTGGGTGGGCCATTTCTTACCACTGCCACCCCACGTAAAATTACAGCAGGGGTGGGAAGGCATTGGGAACAGCACCCCCCCCCGCCTCCCACTCAATTGTACACCCCCCCCCCCGCCACCAGCCCACTCATTGGGGGGCCGTAAAATTACAGCCATGGTTTCTTGAACACCGTCCGTGTTAATGTTGGATAGGGAAGGCAAGTAGTAATTGGCAGCTGCTGACCTTCACAGATTCATATTATCAGTTCAGACTGCACATTATTAGTACAGAAGAAAATTCAAAAGGCAATTGTCTATGAAGGGAGAATTGAGTGCAAGCTACTTTTCTGAAAGTCAATGGCAACTTAAAAGCTCTTCAGAAAATAGAAGTTTTCACATAACTGGGTCAGTGCAGAAATTTAATTCAATAAGATCAGTACAATTGCACCAGGATGAGAGAGGACATTTGAGTTGTTTTGCTATTTACCCAGCCCCTTACCATGTTCCGTGTGCAAAGACTATGACCCATATTTGCTTATTATAAAGGCAGATTTTTTTTTAATCCTTTAAAAATTGTTATCCTTGTGATCTCAACTTTGACAACCAAGTAGATCATTGACTCAGCATGGGCTCTGTTTGACCTCGAAAACCTCTGTAGCAACCTAAAATGTATTATCTAACACCTTCTGAGCTATAAATCTATTGTGTTCAGTAATCCCTGCGCCACATATTCAGTAAAAGTGCTCAAGGCATGAAACAGGAGACTGGCCATCTAAAAGACATGAGGATGAATTGGACTCAACAAGAAAGAAGAAAATGAAAATAAACATGATGAAACTGGCCTATAGGCATCAGCATTGACTCAGTGGAAGCACTCCTGCCTCTCTTAGAATGTGGGCTCAGGACCCAGTCCAGCATTCGATCATATAATTTAGGCTGATACTTCATCATAGCAGTGAGTGGTCTTATCTATAGACCAGAAAACTATCACCAAAACATCAACCCCTTGCAAGAAAATATTGTGGCTAAGTTGAAAAATTAAAGGCAAAATGTAATTCTGAAAGCATGATTTTAAATTTAAAACATGATGCCAAACTAAAACATCTTTAATTATAACTGTGATGTTAAACTGAAAATCATTTCATGACATGGTAACAACCTAAAGTAAACATCAATGCTATCATTCTAATCTAATTCTTAATTGACTTCTGAATTTATATATTTCGGGATAAATTTTCACGCAGATATTTTAAATTTCTTAACGTGAAAACTAATCTATTCTGAAATTTATTTATGCTCATTTAATGAATGAGGCAATATATTTCTGAATTAATCCATTTTCACACTGAATATGTTCTACCAAAATCCCAGATAAGGCTAATGGTCCAGATTTTATGCTAAACATATTAGGGAGGCTATCAGTGCTCACCGTTATTAAAGAGTAAACCAGACACCAGCTTCCAGCAATTGCACGTGTGTAGTTAAACGCAAAACTCAGGATGCTGTCTGCATTGCTCTTCTTCTTCTCAAGTACAGCTGCAGCAGTGTCTTGCTAAGAGACTCAGCATTCAAATGTGTGGAAGGGCATGAAGTTAGGGTACTTGCATCATAGATGCCCACTAAACACACTATGAAAAGTTAGGGCTTGCTTATTCAAGTATAAGTGAATGTTTAACTGACTTAATTACTATGAAACAACCTCTCTGGTACTGAATTTTTTCTTTACAAGTTTGGGGTCTCTTTCAGATTTTAATTATCATTGGTGATTTTAAGAAGTTTAATGTTTTAACTTTTTCTTTCTGTCTCTTTATCTCTCTCTCTCTCTTAATTCCATGGTTCCATCTTTTTATTTGTCATTGAATTATTCTAACTCACATTTCCTGGCTAGATTTTCAAGGGCCCCTGGAGGTAGGTCTGGAGGCGGAGGGGCCCTCAAAGGGCTTAATTAAGAGCACTTGATGCTGTCTGGATCTTCCAGCCGGTGTACAGGGTACCCATCAATTCAGGAGGCCATCCGTGAAATGGAGGCGGCCTGCTGATCGCAGGCCAGGGAGCCAGCAATGCCTCTTGTTATTCCCCCCTCTCCCACAGCCGTGATTGCTAGAGAGTCACAGCTATTGCCCCAGGCCATCCTGTGGAGGGACTCCACAATGATGTCTTGCAGCTATGGCCAAATTTTATTTTCCCACATTCAAAAGTCTTCAGAGGGCACCTCCATCCTGAGGTACCCTCTCAGTCCCTCACTGACATCAACAATGCCACCTCTCCCGGTGGGACTGCCTATCGCCCACAGCCTCGAGCATTTCAAGTATCCTTCCAGTCTCGGGAGCCCGCCCGCCCCCCTTATTTGGACTGGATTTCTGGAGGCAGCCCCTTAATTGGCTGCATCCTCCAAAATCTCCCTCAGGGTCTCACCTTTGACATTTCTGGGTTCCTGACCCATATTTCATCCCAAAGGCGGGATCAGGACCCAGGAATGAAATTTCTGTCTTGTGTGTCTCAGTAAGGATTCTTCAATCTGATTGACTAAGGAGATAGATGGTTACTTGCCCTGTTCATCCAGGTCCCAGATCCCCTGTAGAGAGCACTGCGTTAATCACTGCAAGTTCCAGTGCAAAAGCCTACAGAATGTCTGTCAGTAAATGTAAGTATAATTAACGGCATGCCATTGGTTTGCCACTGATCACAAAATCCACGCAATTATGATCATATCCTTCTTAAAATGGACCTTTTTCTTCAACAAATCGAAGTTTATGTCTAGGGATTCATTGTATTATCAAAATGCAAGATGTTGTTGGAGATGCATAACTGCTCTCATAAATTCTGCATATTTCTGTCTTGTATCTACTCATTGTGCTTGCCTGTTCAGTTCCAGCTGCAGTCACAGATCTAACATTGCAAGGGAACAGCACTGAGACTCTATCGTTTAGCTGGACCAAAGCAGAGGGAGAATGTGACTCTTATGAAATATTCCTGTACAATTCAGACAAGACACTTCATGATAGGAAATCTGGCATCCAGAACCTTGAAGAATGCTCCTTCCAGAACTTGACACCAGGCAAAATGTATAAGCTTGTGATAGTCACTCACAGTGGGGATTTAACAAATGAATCCTCTGTTTTTGGAAGGACAGGTAAAGCAGTATAATCAATTTAATTACTTCTGCCAATTCATTTTAATTTTGCTACAAATAGAACACAGAACATCATCTATCCAATAATTCCTTACACTGAAATGTTTGCTATTATATGCACGAATACAAAGTACCATAAAGCAGCTTTGCAGGAACAGGTATTGTACTAAAAAGCAGACTCCAGGTTCCTCAAACACTCTGCATTGTTTTAGATTTCTAAAGGATTTGTTAGACTTCACATTGAGAAAATTAAGTTCAATCAAAGAGAATAATATTGCTGAAAATCACCAAAATAGTTTTTAAATAAGATTTTAATTTACAGGGTTTATCAATTTTAAATATGAATGGCATGTGCTAATTTCTGCTATTAGAAGCCTTTTAAAAGTGGTAGGTCCATGACTTGGGCTGTGTACATATACAATCTGTCTCCTTCTCTCCAAACATCTAGTATTTCTTCCTTAGCTGTATTTCCTTTTCTGTGTGTCTTTATTTCCTACCTAAAATGTTAACACGCCTTGTTTTTTCTCTTTGTCTTTATCCCTGTTTGAGGACCGGTGCCCAAAACTGAAAGCAACATTTCTTATGGGGGTCTGACCAAGTTCAGTACAACTGAAGCACAACTTGCACACCGTTGTATTCCAGTCCCCCTTGAGATAAGGGCCAACATTCCATTAGACGTTTTGATTATTTTTGTACCTGTGCAGTAGCTTTTAGTGATTTACCTGGACATCTAACTCTCTTTGCTGTTCCACAGTTCCTAGTCTCTTACCATGAAGAAACTATTCTGATTTGTTTTTCTTGGATACAAAATGGACGGCCTCACACTTCGCACTCTATCTGCCAATTTTTCCCATTCTCTCAATCTGTTCAAGTCCCTTTTTATAACTTCCTGCTCCCATCCACACAATTTACAGGGCCTCCTAACTTAGTATGATCTAACAAAGCTGAATATACAACTCGCTATTCCTTCATCAAAGTCATTGATATATGTGGTAATACCTTTACAAATCTTTGTTTATATTCTTCTGCCTTATTACATCATCCAAATCTAATTTTATTTGTTTAGTTCCGGCTCAGGTTACCCATCTGCAGTGGATGAACATTAACCAGACTGACAGCCTATTGTTCACATGGACCCCAGCTGTAGGAGAGTTTGATTCCTACAACATATCACTTTATAATCCAAATGGCACTGTGCAAAGCAATAAATTTGGAAAGAAAGACTTGAAGGAATGTTATTTTCAGGACTTGATCCCTGGTAGGATTTATCACGTGGTGATAGTAACACAAAGTGGAGAGTTAAATAATAAAGCTGCTGCAGAAGGCAGAACAGGTAATGACTGATTGATGTTTTCACTTTTAATGTATTTTATATAACTGTAGCCAGTGTATCACTAATAAATGGCAGCTTAGATAGAATCATAAATAAGCAGTGTAGTCTGTGATTACACCTTACTACATGTTTAAGTATGTTAACACAAATGGAAAAGGAACCAGAGGAGGTTGTATTTCTATTGGCACAATCTCTTTTTCATTGGAAAATCAGACACGTGTAAAACAGACGATTCACTATCGACAACAATGAAAGTTAAAATTATCTTCAATATCTCCATTGTGCATGTATAAATGGACAGGTCCTATTTCAGTCACAATTCAAAGTGTCAAGAGCATTCTTAAGAAAGAAAGTTAGTTGTTTCATGCTGGTTTCTCCAAACCTGGAGTGCAAAAGCACTTGCTAATCTGCAAATTTCCGTCACCAATAGGAATTAATATGTAACTGACCTCAGGACATTTACAGCAATAAGGCTCGGTGGCCTTAGAAGTACAGGCCAGGTTAAGCATAGCTCCAGTTTAGCAACATTGTATGTTACATAGTTAGAATACTCCTGTCAGTATAAGCTTGGTATCACCTGATCACTCTTTCAGAAGGCAAGTTGTGTCTGTTTTCCTCCCAGCTGGCACAAGGCAGTCTGTAATCACAAAGTGCTTCATCTACCCAAAACCTTGTGGTGCTTACTCAGCAAGGAGGGGATTCAAATTCATTGCAAAATCAATTATGAAATTCATCAGAGTACTGATTCTATTAGCATCCGAAGGATTTATCCAGTGTTTACATTTAGGGTCAAGTACTTTTCAGAATTTGATTTGAATTGAATTCCATCACTCTTGTTTTGGCACAGCACCTTTTCCAAAAACTAATTCATTTGTCAGATCCGAAAGAGATGAAGGTTCGAGTTGAAACCAGACTAATCACCATCATTAATGGAGCTAAAAGTCTCCCTTTCAAAGTGACATTGCATTGAGTAAGCAGCCTCTGCTTGCAGTTCAGTTCAGGGTATCTGGAAAATTCAGAACCTATTACAAAAACAGAAATCTGTCATCATTTAAAATTTGAAAGGAAAAGGATATTTTAAAATTAGGAACCCAGAAACAGATGTCACAGCTTCAGGTAGAAAAGTATTTTGGACTCTAATCACAGCTTTACAAGGGAAAAAAATGGCTCATTGTCTGGAAGATGTTGAGGGGTGGGGGGACCTCTTGTATTCAGAAGGTAAATTAACAAGTAAGACTGAATCCATTGCAGAACTTGCACAGCATACTGTGGAGATAAAATGCAGCTCTTAAAAAAACAGAAGCTAGGACTTTGATATAATTAATGTATTTAATAACTTTGTGAGCCATAACCTTTGCCTTTGTGCTTAGAAAAAGTCTGAATTGCCTAATCCCCCAAAACTGCAAGCTAATTGGTGTTTATTACCCTGATCAGCTTTGACATGCTTCTGCACTGACAGAAATTAAGTGAAGGTTAAAGTATCTTTACAAAATCAGCTCTCCATTAATTATCCCTTAACTATGTGACCCATGCTGCTGAAGGTCTGCTTCATGAAACCCCAAGCCCTGACTCTGCAAACGTGAGCAAAGTTAGGGCCAGTGGCTACAAGCAGGCACCTGCACTTACCCCGTTAGACAATGGCCTGTGAATATTTGGGGCCACTATGTAAATGCTAATAGTTGTTATAGTCACACAATAAATCATTGTTGCAGCCTGAGAAGTGATCATGAGCTAAATGACCCTAATAGGAAGAAGTTGGAGATAAGCACATAAATAGTCAATGAAAGTGTATACTTTATGTAATAGTTCACATAATATTTTGGTCTAACTTTTATTGATAATCTCCAATTCTCTCAAAGCTCCGAAATCTCCAGGATCAGTATCTTTCGCTGATGTTACAAACACTTCATTGGTCATCACGTGGCTTGGTCCTCCAGATTGGACAGATTATGATGACTTTGAGCTGCAGTGGGCTCCAAAGGATGCTAGAGTTGTTGTTTTTAACCCATACAATACAGTGAAATCAAAAGGACGTATCATACAGAAACTCCATCCTGGGCGTCATTACTCCTTCAGTGTGCGCACTGTCAGTGGGAAATCATTGAAATCCTTTAGTGAACCTGTTCAAGCTCATATAAGAACAAGTAAGTGATGGCACAACGTAATTTTTATCACTGTTCAGTGCAAAAATAGACATAATTGTAGCTATGACTTTAACTCAGAGAAGAATGGATATTAAAAATATAATTTTGCAATGGATTAATGGCAAGTACACTATGTGCCACCACACTATAGACCAGAAAGGTCTAAGCTTTAGTCTCTGGTCTGTGCTAAGATGGCTAATCCCAGCCTGGGCAGCAGTCAGGACTCAGCAATTGGTTAGTGCCCCTAAACTAAGAAGGGAAAATATAAAACAGCAAGGATTACCACCCTGATCCCACTTACTTGGATATCAGTTAAGAATAGTATCAATGTCAGCTGTGATGCCATCATGGTATAATTCATTGTACAAATTCACTTGAAGCTGAGGTATCAGAAAACTGCCAGTACCCAAAGAATGGCAGCCTAGCAGGAGAAAGTGTGGATATAACAAAATGAAAAATTCATATTTGATGCATGACTGCAGTGACAAAATAAGCTACAATATATTTAGGGTATCCAAAATTTGAATAATAATTAAGAAGAAATTATTTGTCTTCATAGCAACATTAATGAGGCAAAGGCCCAAGGAGTTAGGTTGCAGATCAGCCATGATCTCATTGAACGGCAGAACAGGCTCAAGGGGTTAAATACAAACATACAAATTAGGAGCAGGAGTAGGCCACTCGGCCCTTCGAGCCTGCTTCGCCATTCAATAAGTTCATAGCTGAACTGATTGCTCCACATTTCCACCTATCTCCGATAACCTTTCACCCCCTTGCTTATCAAGAACCTTGTTCACTGTAGGAGACTTTTCTCTCTTGGGGTTCATATGTCTTCAATGGTTTCCAAAGCTGGTGTGAGTGAGATGAGAGCAGACAGGAGAGAGGTGTTCTCAGTCCAAACGGCCTAGTCATTTTCCTATGTTCCGACGTAACTGTGTGAAGCAACTCTGTTTCAGCGCACCGATCGCGTTATAAATTCAAGTATTATTTATTATTTATTTTTAAAAGTTGTTGAATCATTTGTTTTTCTTTGCTTGTTGATGAATTGTTGGATTATTGCAGCGTAAAGGGGTTTAGGCTAAATCTTCCCAGAAATAGGGTTTGTTGGATTATTGAAAGCTGGATTAAAGATTTATACATTGGTTTTCCAAATCAAGTAATCTCAAAATACTCAGCTGAGCTTGAATTGAGACAACAGTTAAACCCTCTTATTGCCGACCTAAATATGTCACCAAATCGACAATGTGCTATGACATTAATGCATTTTTTTAAAAAAAGGAACAAAAATGAAATATATCAAAGTATCAAAGAAAGATAAAGAAATGGAAGCAAGTGTGTTGTAAATATTTTAGATTAATTCGTATGAAGGTCTTTTTGCATGTAACATATACTTGAGTTTATAATATACAGGTCAATAACTTCCACATTAGCCATATAAAGGTAAGCTTGGATTATTGAGATAAATTCAGGCTGGCTATGCCTAGCTGAATTGCTAACTGAGAAAATATTACACTATCTGTATGATGGGGTAAATTGATTTTTTTAATAACTATTGCAGCTTTTTAACCATTGGTAAGTAACAGTGCACAACAGTATTTGCACTTATACAGAGCTTTTAAAATAGCAAACAATGGCAAGGTGCTTCACAAGAAGTGGAATGAGCAACAAGCAGGAATTGGGAGATGCATAAAATGCATCATCTAAGAGGTAGGTTCTGAGGGGTATTTTAAAGGTGAGGAGGAACGGTTCAGGAGGCAGAAGAGGTTTAGGAAGCAAATTCCAGAGTTTGGGGCCATGATTATTGAGGGATCTGTCTGCAATGCTGCAAAGGATGGGAGCAGGAGGATGTACAATATGCCGAGCTGGAGCATTGGAGTTTGCAAGCTAGAACATACAGTTGGAGGGGAAGGCGGAGAGGTTGATGAAGCTGGTAAATGTAAACAAAGATTTTTAAATCAAGATGTTGAGGCACAGGAATCCAGTGGAGATAGGTAAATGGGACAGAGAGGAAGATAAATTGAAGCTTACGTGGATCAGTAAGAGGAACCAGCAAGAAGAGTGATGGTGATGTTGAGCCTCTGAAACTTTCAGTTGCATTCAAATGCCAGGTCAACATGACAGGTTCTGATGAGGTAGACTTTGCATTGAAAGTATTTCTTTGCAGAATGGCATTCTTGCTTTTAAAATGACATTAATTGAAATTCTTCTGTCTTTAGACTATTACAAATGTTTTTATGGTTGTTTGCAACATTACAGGGCCTGACAAAATACAGCACATACGGTGTCGACCTCAGAGTTCCACTGCAGTCTCCTGTTCTTGGACACACCCTGACTCAGACTACGATGGCTATGATGTTGAATGCTACCACTATGACAAAAAGGAATTGGTGTACTCACGAAAAATTGAGAAGGGATTAGTTCAATACATTATCAAGGATCTAGAGCCGGACAAGAAATATTTAGTAGCTATAAAGGTTATCTCTGATAAAATGACCAGTGATGCTGTTGAGGACAGTGTTATTACCATGATTGACAGTAAGTATTTACAGTCAAATATTCTGAAGCTTTTGTAAAAATGTTTATTTTGTCTGAAAATTTCAAGGTGCAAAGGCAGTTTAATGACAGTTGTTATGGATTAGTTGCACGCCTTTTAAATACATAGGAACATGAGAACTGAACAAAGAACCAGTGGGAAGTAAGGGTGATAGTTCCTCAGAGGAGTGCAGTCAGAGCCAAGTTCGTGGCACCACAGGTGGCTCAGCTGCGCAGGAGGGGAGGAAGAAGAGTGGAAGAGCAGTAGTGACAGGGGATTCGTTAGTTAGGAGAAAAGACAGGCATTTCTGCGGCAGCAAACGCCATTCCAGGATGGTGTGTTGCCTCCCTGCTGCCAGGGTCAAGGATGACACAGAGCAGGTGCAGGACTTTCTTTTGGGGGAGGGTGAACAGACAGAAGTCGTGGTCCACATTCGTACCCAGACATAAGTAAGGGGGGGGGGGGGGGTTGAGGTCCTGAAAGCAGATTTTAGGGAGCTAGGAAGGAGATTAAAAAGCAGGACCTCAAAAGCAGTAATCACAGGATTACTCCCAGTAATTGAGTGATTGAACACGTGGCTGGAGAACTGGTGTAGGAAGGAGGGCATCAGATTTCTGAGACATTGGGACTGGTTCTGGAGCAGGTGGGACCTGTACAAGATGGACGGGTTGCATCTTAGCAGGAATGGGATTAATATCCTTGCAGGGAGATTTGTTTGTGCTTTTGGGGAGGGTTTAAACTAAATTGGCAAGGGGATGGGAACCTGAGAGGGAGCTCAGATTAGAGGGAAGCAAAACTGGTAACTTGTCAGGGGTGTAGGAACCAGGAGCAAGTATCGGAGAAGAATACCAAGGTGCACAGAATACTGGGGAAGTTAGCACAAGACTAAGGAATAGTAAGTTATTAGGCGGGGGCAGAGTAGGGGAGAAAGTAATAAAGTCCGAATCAGGGTTAATGTGCATGTATATGAATGCACGGAGTGTGGTTAATAAGACTGGTGAGATATAGGCACAGATTGCCATGTGGAAATATGATGTTGTGGCTATAATAAAGACCTGGCATAAAGAAGGGCAGGACTGGGTGTTAAATATTCCTGGATACAAGGGTGTTCAGGAAAGATAAGAAAGGGAAAAAGGTGGGGGGGGTGGGGGTGGTGGGTGGTAGTTTTGATTAAGGAGAACATTGCAGTGTTGGAGAAAAAGGAGGGGGTCAAGAACAGAATCAATTTGGCTGGAGCTAAGGAACAAAAGGGTGCTGTTACATTGCTCGGTGTTGTCTGTAGGCCACCAGCTAAGGACGTGGAGGAACAATCTGCAAGGAAATTACAGAGAGGTGCAAAAATTATCGGGTAGTTATAATGGGGGACTTAAATTATCCAAACATAGACTGAGATAATAGTAGTGAAAAGGGCAGTGAGGGGCAAGAGTTCCTAGAGTGTGTTCAGGAAAATTTTCTACAACAGTATGTTGCCAGTCCAATGAGAAAGGAGGCACTGCTAGACCTGGTTCTTGGGAATGAGGTGGGCCAAGTGGATCAAGTATTAGTAGGAGAGCATTTAGGGGATAGTGATCATTGTATCATAAGGTTTAGGCTGACTATGGAAAAGGACAAAGAGCAGTCCAGGGTAAGAATAATTAACTGGGGGAAGGCCAACTTCAATGGGGTAAAAATGGAGCTGGGGCGAATAAATTGGAGTCAAAAGCAGGTGGGAAAACCAGTAGATGAACAATGGGCTACCTTCAAAGAAGAGATAGTTCGGACACAGTCAAGGTATGTTCCCTCGAAGGGGAAACGTAGGGCAAACAAATCCAGAGCTCCCTGGATGACAAAAGAAGTAAAGATTAAGATAAAGGAGAAAAAGTGTGCTTATGACAGATGCCAGCTAGAAAATACTGTTGAGAACCAGGCTGAATATAGAAGGTCCAGAGGGGAAGTAAGAAAGCAAATAAGAAAAGCAAAGAGAGAATGAAAAGAGACTGGCAGCTAGCTTTAAAGGAATTCCCAAAGTTTTCTATAGGCATCTAAATAGAAAAAGGGTGGTAAAAGGAGGAGTGGGGCTGATTTGGGACCAGAAAGGAGATTTACACATGGAGGCAGAGGGCATTGCTGAGGTATTAAATGAATACTTTGCATCTGTCGTTCCCAAGGAAGAAGATGCCAGGCAATGTTGAAAGAGGAGACAAGTCAGACACTAGAGCGGTTTAGAATTGATAAAGAAGAAGTATTAGATTGGCTTCTGTACTTAAAGTGGATAAAGCACCAAGACCGGGTGAGATGCATCCAAGGATTCTGAGGGAAGTGAGGGTGGAAATCGCAGCAGCACTGGCCATAATTTTTCAGTCTTCCTTAGACACGGGGCTGGTACCAGAGGACTGGAGAATTGAAAACATTACACCCTTGTTCAAAAAAGGGTGTAAAGATAAGCCCAGCAACTACAGGCCAATCAGTTTAACTTCGGTGGTGGGAAAACCTCTAGAAAAGTTAATTCGGGATAAAATCAATAGTCACATGGACAAATGCAAGTTAATTAAGGAAAGCCAGCATGGATTTCTTATGGGAAAATCATGTTTAACTAATTTGCTGGAGATTTTTGAAGAGGTAACAGAGAGGGTTGATGAAGGCAATGCTGTTGATGTGGTATGCATGGACTTTCAAAAGGCCACACAGTGCCTCACAACAAATTTGTGAGCAAACTTGTAGCTCATGGAATAAAAGGGGTTGTAGCATGCATACAAAATTGACTGAGTGACAGGAAACAAAGAGTAGTGGTTAATGGATGTTTTTCGGGCTGGAGGAAAGTTTGTAGTGAAGTTCCCTAGGGATTAGTGTTGGGACCCTTACTTTTCCTGATATATATTAATGACCTAGACCTTGGTGTACAGGGCATAATTTCAAAGTTTTGCAAATGGTATGAAACTTGGAAGCAATGCAAACTGTGAGGAGGATCATGTAGAACTCCAAAAGGACACAGACAAGTTGGTGGAAAGGGCAGACAGATGGCAGATGAGGTTCAATGCAGAGAAATGTGAAATGATTCATTTTGGTAGGAAGAACATGGAGCGACAATGTAAAATAAAGGGTACAATTCTAAAGGGTGTGCAGGAGCAGATGGACCTAGGTGTATATGTGCATAAGTCATTGAAGGTGGCAGGACAGGTTGAGAGCGCGGTTAATAAAGCATACAATATCCTGGGCTTTATTAATAGGGGCATAGAGTACAAGAGCAAGGAAGTTATGCTGAACTTGCATAAGACACTAGTTTAGCCTCAGCTGGAGTATTGCGTCCAGTTCTGGGTGCCGCACTTTAGGAAAGATGTGAGGGCATTGGAGAGAGTACAGAAAATATTCACGAGAATGGTTCCAGGGATGAGGAATTTCAGTTATGAAGATAGATTGGAGAAGTTAGGACTGTTTTCCTTGGCAAAGAGAAGGCTGAGAGGTGAATTGTTAGAGGTATTAAAAATCATGAGGGCTCTGGACAGAGTAGAGAGAGAGAAACTGTTCCCACTCGTGAAAGGATCGAGAACGAGAGGGCACAGATTTAAAGTATTTGGTAAGAGAAGCAAAAGTGGCATGAGGAAAAACTTTTTCATGCAGCGAGTGGTTAAGGTCTGGAATGCGCTGCCTGAGAACATGGTGGAGGCAGGTTCAATTGAAGCATTCAATAGGGAATTAGACTGTTATATGAAAAGGAAAAATGTGCAAGGTTACGGGGAGAAGGCAGGGGAATAGAACTAAGGAAATTGCTCTTTCAGAGAGCCAGTGCAGACACAATGGGCCAAATGGTCTCCTTCTGCACTGTAATGATTCTGTGGGCCCCTTTCTGAAAAACAAATGACTGGTTTAAATTGATTAAACTGTGTGGATTATATTAATTTCCATAATCCAACAATTAGGCCCAATTTTAATTCTGTGCAAGTGAATGGATTTTGTGTGAGTTACAATCTTGCCCATAGAGTTTGTTAGTATAGTGAAAGCCAAATTAAATAGTTATATATTGGTTTTCAATTCCAGTGCCTTCAGCAATTTCAGGCTGAACTTATCAGTAAGTTCCTGCTTTTTATGTATGTCCTACAATTTCAGTTCATATTTAGCCTAGAACTGAACTTACAAGGCACAAAACATAGTTCCAGCTCTAAGTGTTTGAATGGGCAACATTTTGCATTGCTCAGTCTTTAATGTCTTTGTTTATGTATCTTCCTTTGAAACTTGTGTACATTTTAAGTGTTTTTAAATGCTTTTTGTAATAGCAGAATGGATTTTCAACGTTTTAACATTCCTTTCATTCCCGTCCCTTCCTCCATTTCATACTTCACTCATCGCTATGTCTATGATAGCAAGATGACATGACATATGTCAGCTTTCTTCCCCTCCTGCCTGGAACCTATAGTGTTTTGAAAATTGCATTGTGCATTTGTTCACTTGAGGCCACCATATACACATGCCAGCAGAGGGGCTGGAAAGTGAAAGTAAAAGGATAAAGAAGAATCCATTGTTTACAACAGAATGCAGTCTCATATCTTTTACTAAACTCAGCTAAATGTTACTTCAGTCCCTAGAACACCCAGTGACAATGAGGTAAATAGAAAATGGATGGTGAAAAACAGGAAAAATTGCTTTCAGATATGAAACTTTTGGAAAGTTTTTGACTGCTTTCTTAAGCAGCATTTTAGGTTGAAGACTATGTTAGACACACACAGGATGCTTTTACAGTGTAAACACACACACTAATCTTTCCAAAATAACCATCCAATCAAAAGTAAATTTTAATCTCGGATCATTGCAGAGAACTTTCCTCTGAAAGGAACGCGATCCCGGATCCTTGATCACACATTATCACTGCATTGCTGATCAATGTGCTATTGTCTATGCCCAATCTACCACCTTTTGATGTGCATTCCGAGTCATCATCTGTATTCCCACATTGGTAAAAGTGGCTGCGACGCTTCAAAGGCGCGAAGGCAGGTTTTGCAATCACAGATGACAAAAGAAAAAAGGCCTTACCTCTCCACTATGGAGGTGAAGAATTACAAAACATCTTTGAGACACTTACACCTGAGCAAAATTACTGACTCAGCAAAAATGCATTGGCAAACTACTTTATACCCAGGAAAAATATAAAACTATTGCCTTCTGACCAACTAAGCAAGAGGCAAACGAGACAATTGACCAATATTGCACGTGATTGAGGCAAGTAGTAACCAGATGTGACTTTGGTGATGCGGAACATGGCGAACGGGAAATCAAAACACAAACAATCGAAGACTGTCTCTCTAGTCAACTATGCCTGAAAGCACTTGAGAAAGACAGAAAGCTGTTGGAGTTAGCAAGATCACTATTGCTTTCAGAGTCCAGAGATACTGAAGTTGTGGCTGCTACCACACTTCAATTTCAACTTCTGTGAACACTGTTCATTGCTCACAGGCCAGGAAACCACCTGCAAAGCAACAACGCCTGTCTCACAAACTGAGTTGCAACTTGTCCAAAGAATGTTTCTACTGTGGCGGTGCTAATCCATGCAGGGCAGAGGGTCCTGCTACTGGTGAACAGTGTAAAGCCTGTGGAAAACCCACCACTTTGCTTGTGTTTGTCGCTCATCAACAAAATCAACTACTAAGCCAACTATCAACAAAAGGGTACCACATATATGTACCAGAGCAAAGGGCGAGAGAATGTAGCCAAAGTAGAGGCTGATGACCCTAAACATACTTTTGCCCTCTCTTTCTCAGACACAGTAACAGCCACATGTGACAGTGACCATTGGCCATTTGGACGTGGATGCTCTCACAGATACAGGAGCATCTGTCAATGTCATGGGAGACAAAACATTCAACAAACTTCAAGATTGCCCCATTCACTGCAAACCAGGGAATATGAAAATTTTCCATTACAACAGTGACAAACCGTTGAAAATTCTCGGGACTTTTGAAACGTCAGTCTCATTCAAAGACACTAGAATGAAAGCTGTATTCTATGTCATTTCAGTTTCCACACAGCAACAGATCTGCACGTGATTACAGTCACATATGCGATTCCTACGCATAACAAAAACATTCTCGAGCTGCATGCTGATTGCTTCGCTAATATCGGCAAGCTGAAAGGTGTTGCATACAAGCTGCATGTTGACCTTAATGTGCCCCCAGTCATGCATCAACAGCGATGAATACCATTTCATGTCAGAAAGCAGACAGAAAAGGAACTTCAATGCCTACTAGATCTTGACATATTGAGAAATTTGGGATGAGCCACCCCTTGGACCTCACCCAGACATGTCAAGAAACCCAAGAGCAAGAACCAGATTAGAATCTGCGATCACCAAACCAAGCCATACAATGAGAAAGATACTTGACACCAACATCAATGATATCATAGAGAAAGTGAATGGTGCTAAATATTTTGCTAAACTTGACCTCAATGCAGGCTACGATCATATCAAGCTTGCAGAAGAATCGAGATATCTTACTGCATTTGCTACTCAGATTGGACTTTTCCGATGCAAGAGGCTCAACTGCGGAGTCAATTCAGCAGCTGAGTTATTTCAGTATTTGATTCAATCTGCACTTCAAGGATTTGAAGGCATGCCAAACATCAGTGATGACATTCTCATCTATGGTCACACTGAAAGGGAACTCAAGACACGCCTACATGCATGCTTGCAATGTCTCAGAGAATGTAACCTCACCTTGAACAAAGACAAGCGCATGTTCAATGAAAACAGAATGTAATCCTTCAGTCAAGAGTATGAAGGAGTATACCAGATCCATGGAAGTTGAATCCATTGCAAATTCTGCGGATCATATAAACATGCAAGAAGTCCGGACTCTGCTCGGACCCATCACGTACTGTAATCGTTTCATTCCTGATGTTGCTGCACTATCTGTCCCCCTACATGATCTGACAAAAGTGCCCACCAAGTGGGAATGGACTAAATCACACAAACAGGTGTGATTTTGACCCTGATAAAACCACCCAGCTAATCGTGGGTGCAAACACGGTTGGATTAGGTGGAGTTCTCATACAGAAAGACAATACAGGTAACCCAGCAATAGTTGCGATGGCAAGCAGATCACTAACAACACCTGCAAAGCAACATTATTCGCAAACAGAGAGAGAAGTGCTGTCAATCACATGGGCTATTTTACACTTTCATCTCTATTTGTATGGAAGCGAATTGAAAGTAATAACCAATGATAGACCACTAATGAATTTGTTCAACAATCCACATAGCAAACCACCCACGAATAGAACTGTGGATACTCAAATTACAAGAGTATGAGATCCATGTTGAGTATCAGCCAGGCAAGCTCAACCCAGCGGATTATCATTCGGGACATTCGTTGTCGACAGTTGGTCCTACTAGTTGTGAGCAAAAGGTTGCTGAACAACATCTTAACTACGTAAGCCTAAATGTGATGCCAAAGTCACTAAAACTGGCTGACATCAAAGCAGCAACAAAACAAGATGAGGCTTTGCAATTATGTATGAAGGCTATGGAATCTCGAAACTGGAAAGACGTGATTGAGAGGACGTCTGCAAACAAAATCACTCACACACTACAAGGTCTTCACATGTTCAAAATGAGCTCACCATTACAACCACATCTGATCTCCTATTATGCAACAACTGTATTGTCATTACACACTCATTGAGGGAATGTGTTGTCGATATGGTGCATGACGGACACCAGGGGATTGTCAAAACCAAGCAACTCCTTAGGGGAAAGTTGTGGTTCCCAAGAATTAACTGCATGCTAGAGCACAAAATCAATCAGTGTTTGCCATGTCAAATCTTCATGATCCTCTCAAGATGTCCGATCTACTCCAGGACCATGGATTGAAGTTCGCGTTGATTTTGCAGACTTGCCCACAGGTGAACACCTGCTTGTTGTCACTGACAACTACAGCAGATTCCCAAATGTGGAATTAGGTATGTCAATTTCAACAAAAGCAGTCATTCCAAAACTTGACTAGATCTTCGCCTTGTTTGGAATCCCTCAAATGGCAAGAAGTGCCAATGGACCCCCATTCAACAGCGATGAATTCAGTAAATTTGTGAACTACCTAGGGTTCACTCATTGAAAAATCACACCCTGTTGGCCAAGAGCTAACAGAGAAGTCAAGAGATTTATGCCAACCTTGAAAAATGTGATACGTACAGCTACAGCTGAAAGCAAATCATGGAAGCAAGAGCTATATCACTTACTTCATAATTACAGAGCGACTCCTCATTCGGCTACTGGAAAACATCCAGCTACACTCATCTTTGTAATCCTATGCGCACACGTCTTTCTGAGCTACCCTGCAGAGCTAATGATCAACATGTACGCAAATGCGATTGAGAACAGAAGGATCAAATGAAGGTAAATACCTAGCGAAGCATGAAATTTAGAGCTACACCACTAAAGCCAGGAGATAAAGTACTTGTGAAACATGATGGTCATGTTGGAAAGTAAACAATCTCTTATGACATCCAACCATTTGTTGTGACCAACATAAAATGATTAATGATCACTGCTAAGCCTGGTTCACAAATCATTACACAAAATGTGTCATTCTTCAAAGCACTGAAAACACCTCTCATGAGCATTGAATCCAATTCTGACATCAACATCTCAGATGGAGAACATTTGAGTCAAATGAGACTATACCTGATGTCAGACGGTATCCTACTTGTGAGAAAACATCCACCATACTTAAGTGACTATGTTACAAAGTTTATTGTTTACACTTTCTGAAACAAACCATTGAAACATCTCCATTTACTAAGAAGGGGAGGATGTAGAGTTTTGAAAATTGCATTGTGCATTTTGTTCACTTTATGCTACTTTACACACATAAGGAGAGAGGCTGCAAAGTGAAAGTAAAAGGCTAAAGAAGAATCCATTGTTTTCAACAGCATGCAGTCTCATATCATTTACTAAACTCGGCTCAATCTTACTTCAGTCCCGAGAACACCATAGAACCTTAATATTCTCTAGGAGTGGAATACTGAAGAAACTCATTCCAAAGCTTTGGGAGGCCAACTCGAGACGGGCAGCCTTGGGTCTCAGACCCATGGTTATCTGGTTTGCTATTAGTGTTATTGGGCTCCATACTTCAACTTTTATGTTGCTTCAGCCCCTTCAAAAATCTGCAATCCGGATAAATGATGACCTTCTCTCAGCACATTGCTGCTTTGCCTTTCCCAATACATGGCACCATGATTTGTCAACTGTTTATTAAAGCATTATCAAGTTAAACTTTAATAATTGTCCTGTTTAGAATAACTAATTTTAGTTCAGCTTGCACACTGAGATACCTGTGACATCTTCAGAGAATAGTACAATTGAGTTTGAGAAAATGAACTCTCAGATATATGTGATAACTTCCCTCAAGGATGCATTTCGATTGTTTTCATTTAAAATAGTATACAGCAGTGTCGTCACTGTTTCTTGTCAGTAGTTCAACAGTGGAGTCTTTTAATTGTGCAGTTAATTTTTTCTTTTACATATCTCACTCCTGGGTGTTTGATATCTCAAATCATTTAATGAGCAAAACATGACAAAGTAGTTGGCACCATAGCTGATGAGTATTATTCAGTGTGGATATAAAGTTTATAACAAAAGTTAACTAAAATATATTTTTCCTTCAGGTCCACCTCCGCCACCTTCACATATCCGAGTTGATGACAAAGCAGTCGTCATTACCAAATCCACCATACATTTCAATTTTAATTGCAGTTGGTTCAGTGATGTCAACGGAGCTATAAAGTACTTCACAGTAATAGTGTATGAATCGGAAGGTAAGTGTTATTTGACATGATTTGCATTGTTAACAAATACTGGTGAACATTTACATAACTCCGGAAAAGACATGAGCCAATTTTACATATGCACACTTTGGATTGGGGGTCTCATTTGCTGGGAGCATAGATCAGAGAATCACAAGCTTACCCTGCATGATTTTACATCCAAAACTATGGTGAGTGTTGGCTTTATAGTGCGAGGACTGCATTTGTGGCGTGGGGCAGACTTGATGGACCAGCTGGTCTTTTCCTGCCCATTAATCTTCATATGTTTTCTGCACATTGACCATGATTGTGAAACATAAAGTTTCTTCTTCACATAGATTAAGCTTCCCAGGGAGGGCAGACGTGAACATAATTATGGAATCTCAACTGCATTTGAATGTTAAATGTTAGTATTATTATGGATGCCTCATGTATTTTAAGAGCAACAACTTGTATTTATATAGCACCTTTAATGTAATAAAATGTCCCAAGGCACTTTTCAGAGGCATCATAAAACAAAATATGACACCGAGCCTCATAAGGTGATATTAGAACAGATGACCAGTCAAAGATGCAGGTTTTAAGAATTGTCTTAAAGGAGGAAAGTGAGGTAGAGAGGCTAAGAGGTTTAGGGAGGAAATTCCAGAGCTTAGGGCCCAGGCAGCTGAAGGCATGGTCACCAGTGGTGCAGTAATTAAAATTGGGGATGCTCAAGAGGCCAGAATTAGAGGAGTGCAGCTATCTCAGAAGGTTATAGACCGGAGGAGATTGCAGAGAGAGGGAGGGCCAGACCAAGAAGGAATTTGAACACAGGAATGAAATTTTTTTTTAAAAAGGTGTTGTTTAACTGGGAGCCAGTGTAGGTCAGCAAGCACAGGGGTGATGGGTGAGCGGCATTTGGTTCGTGTTGGGCCACAAGCAGCAGAGTTTTGCATGACCTCAAGTTTATGAAGGGTGGAATGTGGGAGGCTGGCTAGGGAGTGCATTAGAATAGTTAAGTCTGGAGATAACAAAGGCGTGGATGTGGGTTTCAGCAGCAGAAGAGCTGAGGCAGGGCAAAGAGTGGTGATGTTATGGAGGTGGAAATTGGCAGTCTTCGTGACGGTGCAGATATGTGGTTGAAAGCTCATCTCGGGGTCAAATATGATACCAAGATTGAGAACAGTCTGGCTCAGCCTCAGACAGTTGCCAGGGAGGGGGATGGAATCGGTGGTGAGGGAGCAGAGTTTGTGGCAGGGCCCGAAAACAATGGCTTCAGGCTTTCCAATATTTAATTAAAGAGGGATCATTTGGAATTTGGATTGATTTGAATTCGATATATTTCCAACTGTGACATATTCATATCCATTAGGTCTCGGGCAACAGGGTTCAGCTACCATCGTGTCCACCACCACTGCCCACTCCATCACACAACTTGCCCCTCCTCCCACCTCTGCAACGCAACCCCCTCCTCCACCAAACTTGAAAAGATTGTGCAATAGCTGCCAAATTAAGTGGAGCAGAGCCAAATTATAGTGTGATCTATCTGGTTTTGATTTATTCTCTCTTTTGTTTTATCCTGTCGTTCTTGCTCTGCTGTCTCTGTCATTCTCCCAATTTATAAATATCAGGAGAGATGTAAAACAGCAACTCACTATCACCCATTTTATACCAGCACACAAAGTCAAGATCAGCTCCATAGAATCACAGAATGTTACCACCCACCGTGCAGACATTTTTTTTCTTAATTCCCTTAGAATTCTTGTTGCGATTATCTTAAATTCTGTGCCTTTGCTGTTCAGCAGAAACAGTCTATCACTAATTACCTCATCACAAGCTTTCATAGTCTTTGAAACCTCTGTCCAATCCCCTCTTAGCTTCTCAGCTCTCAGGGAAGGAAATAATACAAACATAAAGTCCTGCACTTTTCATGCCTTTGTTCTTAGGATTATGACACCCAACCCAGTGATTTGTGTATCTTTAGAACATTCTGGAATCTTCCAAGCCTGTTTCATTAGAAAAGCTGAAAGGATTATTTTCTAATGGCATTTTTATAGCCTTAGCGACAACTTAAAAAAAAATTAATTCTGTTTACCAATGATAAAAAATTGTCGATCCATCTTCCCAGTTATTCAATTTGAATATGAATAAAGAACTGCAGACATACAGTTCTAATGACAGCTGAAAATACAAATATTACTTTTGGAAACTGGGTCAGTGATTGTAGTATAATATTGTATGTTTTATGGGTTGGACGGGGGGTGCAAGGCAGGGAGCTGCATATTTAAGCAAAGAGAATCATGCAGTAATTATTGGAACACAAATGGACCTAGATAGGAATCATTGTATTAAAAAATATATGTAAGGATGTAAAAAGCAAAAAAAAGTTACAAATTCAACAAATGAAACAAAAACAGAAAATGCTGGAAACACACTGCAGGCCAATCAGGATCTACAAGGAAGTTAACATTTTGGACTGTTCTCTTCACCAGAGCTGCACATATAAGGGTTTTGTACTGAAGTGATATAATCCATTTTATTTCGATATGACAAATGTGTTCTGTTTTTAGGTACTGAAAATACAAAGCCAGAAAAACAGCACCCCTTGCCATCTTATCTGGAATACAAACACAACAACTCGGTCCGAAACTATCAGACAAATTATTTTTCAAGCAAATGTGCAGAAAATCCTGATGGCACGTTGGAAACCTTTGAAATAAAAGTTGGAGCTCAAATGGACTGGCTGGGAGGGAAATGTGAGAAAGATCAGAAGACATTCTGCGATGGGCCGTTAAAATCCAGAACGTCATACAGGTTGGACCTCTGACATATTCTCTCAAAGTTTTTATTTTGAAAATTTTACAGCTGTGCAAAACTAATGCTTGGATTACTCTTTTAGAATCAGTGTGCGTGCCTTCACTCAGCTGTTTGATGAAGATATGAGCAATCCTTTGTTTTCAGACACCTATTTCTCCTTGCCTATAACTACAGAGGCAGGTAGGTGCTGCGAGCTCAAACCACGGTAAACATCATAGTGGGGCAAGCCTTTTAACCTTACCTTGCGCTAACTCAGCAGATATTTGACACATATTGAAATAGATTTTAAGCTGCATGTATCAAAGTGAATGACAGCATTTTGTGTTCCTGTCTTTAGAGCCTCTATTTGGCGTCATAGAAGGAGCTTGTGCTGGCGTGTTCCTGATTGTTGTACTCATTTCAGTCATGGCTATAATAGTTTGCAGAAGAAAAGTGAAGCCAGCGTGAGTATTTTGGCAATTTTATAATTCATATTGATCCACTTGAGACTCAAGCTGCTTATGCCTTTAGGCCATGAAAATCCTCGGAGTTGCCCCCATTCTGCCAGTGTTATATTGTCATACATGTGGCGGAAACCTGCTTACCAGAATTTCCACTGCATTACTGGCAAAATAATGGTGATGGATTGAGAACAACTGCGAGGAATCTCCTGGCCATAGTCTATTGCAACATGATCGGATTCAGTGGTATAAATGTTCATCTCTAGCACCCTATCAGCACATAGTGCTCTGCATCGGAAGTACTAAAGACAAAAGCTCACTCCACTAACATTCGCTCTGTGGTACAGTATTTTGCATGACTAACTTTTGTTTAATTACTGGGGCTGGGTTAAATCTGATTGCTGTATTGTTTAAATTGGCCGTGAATTTCCGTGGAGCTGCTCCTACTCCACTGCAGTAACTTTCCCATTGTTACAACTGAGGTGGGAGGAGTGCACTGTCTTTCTCCAGTTCCACTTCTCCACAGGTCACAACATATATTTAAATGTTTACCCAATTACCGATACGGTCAATCATATACCCAATTTTCTATCCCAGAATAAAATACACCAACCAGGTTTCATTAATAAAAACAAAATTATCAGTTTATGATAAAACAAAACTTATCCAGTAAGGATGCAAAGCATTAACACACAGTTTGAAATACGAATGTAAATAGATATTCCCTTCTAGATACCCAACACACACCAATCAGATAAAAAAAATAAAGATTTTTTTTCTGCAAAGAATGCTTTGGTCAAATACTTGTTAATTCTTGAAGAAAAAGAATAAGATATGTTGTGTCACAAATAGCATACAGTCTGGCATCTGAGTATACATAGACAGCTCACTGGGATCTTTTCTGGAGCATTTTATTTCAGGCAGCATCGAGAATTAATCTGGCAGACTTTCCAGGAGTTTCACACACTGGATTTTTTTGCAGGGTCTCTCAAAGAGTTGGAGAAAGATGAGCTGGATGTGTCTTTCAACAGGCTACAAACCCAACTGACATTCAAAACAGTCCACATCCCATCCAGAAAGTCAAAACATCCTGACCACCATAAATCTTGACATGTCACTTCTCTGTAAACATCTCCCCCAAGTCACGAAGGCTTCTGTTGTTTATTTACCTTAAGGCATGTGACATCCAGTAAAGGTTTGTTTTCAAACAGAACCTCAAGTGTCTTCCCAGTGATCCTTGTAGAAAAAAAACACATCCATGGAATCTTTTCATTTTTCCAAATGAACCAATGTCCACAATCTTTATCACAAGTCCTCAAAACATTTTGAGAACAGAGCACCTTCATAACAGCATGTATAAGTGTGGTCTCTGGCACACTTCCCCCAAAGTTACAGCAGGAGCAGCTCGGAGGAAATTCGCAGCCATTATGTGTTTCAAAACTTTGAACATAATCTAATAAAATCTAACTGAAATTTTCAAGATTGTGAAGGTAGTTCACAATGTTAATCCAAGCACATTACTCCCTACGATGAGCAGTTCAATTACCAAAGGAGACAAGTTAAAAATTAGAAATAAAAGGGGAGTTGGGTAGAACTTTCATATACAAAGGGTAACATGAGGTGTGGAATCATTTACCAAGGAAGGTCACTCAAACAGGCAGGATAAATGGGTTCAAAAAGAATTGGATGACTTTCCGGCGGAAGAGTTGAAGAATATTATAATAAGCTGAATAAGTGGGGTTGATCTGTCAAAAAAGGGGCAGGCTTGCTGGGTTAATGCCATTTCTCATGTTCCTAAAAATTCTGATCTTGTTCAATCTATTTATGATTGTAGTACTGAGTCTGGATCAGTATCAAAGACAAAAGACAGGCCATCATCTGTCAATGTCCCTCTTGTACAGGGAAGGTAAGAACTTTCTGATTCTACAGCTACACCACAATAACTTCCTTTATTCAAATCAAGAACATTTGAAATAAAAGTGTTCACTGGAACTTTTTTTTCTTTTCCTTTACAGGCAACCTCCAATCTCCAGGTTTGTTCCATTGTTATTTCTCATGGACATCTGAATCACAGTGCAATTATTGAAATTATGATTAATATTCTTTCTCATAAATTAACTCTGCCAAATTCATTTCAGAGAAATTAAGGCAAGCCAATTTGAAACTCAGTTTACCAAACTTCAAGCAGATTCCAGCTACCTCCTGTCTGAGGAGTATGAGGTAGGATAGCAGCTTTTTTCTATTTAGTAACATTATAAACATATTTAGTTGATTTAGTGTGCTGAGAGCTAACACTAATAAGAAAAACTCCCTAACCGTATTATACTGAGATACAGTTTTTTCTTTGAAAGGATTTAAAAGATGTTGGAAGAAACCAATGTTTTGACACAGCACTTTTACCCGAGAATAGAGGAAAGAATCGATACAACAATATTCTGCCTTGTAAGTGTAATGTTTTTCATGTCACCAGCTGTTATAGATGTCGCACTCTTGGGCTAGAATTTAGTGTCAAGCAATTTAGAAATATTTTATAATTTGAGCACTAGAGTGCTGATGGCATTGCAAGTTGACTGACACACTCTAATGTTAACCATTTGATTACTGAATTTTTCTTAAGGTGTATAGACTATGGGAGCAATTTAGATTTTGGGTGTTAATTGTATATCAATTATGTTTAATTATATGCAGCTGGAGGACATTAATGGGGGTTTCACTTGAGCACATATAAAGAGACACTTAATGAAACTGTGGTGGGGGTTGAGTTAGGGAGTGGATGCTTGTAATGTTTCACTCTGTAAATAAATGAGTTAAGATTGGCTCCAGTATCATCCTTCAACAACTGGCTTTCTGGAGTAGAGCATTGGGTTTTATTGTAAAACTTTTGACACTAGTCATCGAGGGGAGAAATGTATAATGGGTGGCTGAATCATTCTCATCTGAAATCCTGAAAAGGCCTAATAGGCAATTTACTGGTACAGTGGTTGATTTATTCAGAAATCTGATGCTTGTAGTTTGATATATCCATAGCAGTTGATTTATTTTGGTTCTTGACATGTTTTCTTTAATGTCTAGTTTAATACTCTTTTCAGTGTCAGCTTAGCTTAGTTGATAGCACTTCTCCTTCTGGCTGGGGAATCTAGAACACAGGGACACTGTCCCAGGATAAGGGATTGATCATTTAGGACTCAAATGGGGAGAAATTTCTTCACTTAGATGGGTTGTGAATCTTTGGACATCTCTACCCCAGAACATTGTAGATGCTCCATCGTTGAGTATATTCAAGGCTGAGATAGACAGATTTATAGTCTGCCAGGGAATCGAGAGGTGTGGAGATTGGGGGGGGTGGGGGAGGGGAAAGTGGAGTTGAGACAGATCAGACATGATTGTATTGAATCTCAAAGCAGCCTCGAGGGTCCATACAGTCTACTCTTGCTCCTATTTCTTACGTTCTTATGTTCTGAGTGAAAAGGCTGGGAGTTTGAACCACCCTCCATGACTTAACCCCATAATTGTGGTTTATGTTCCACTTCAATACTGAGGGAATGTAACTCTTTGGCTGAGACATTAAACTGAGGCCCTCTCTGTTCCAGTGGTTCAGGAGGACATGAAAATTCCCATGGCACTGAATCAACCAACATAGATTAACTAGTCATTATCTTACTGAATGCAAAATGGCTGCTAAATTTGCCTACATGACAACAGAAACTTTGGGCTGCAATTTGAGAGTGGCAGCCGTAAATAATACACGCAGGCCAAGCTTTGCAGAGCCGCTGCGATATTTAATGCTGCGGCTCATTTAAATGTCCGGGTGGATCGCCCCTACCCCCTCCGACCACTGCGCAAGCGCCGACGCCAGTTTTAAAGAGCTTTGAGCCCTACAGTACAATATAAATTTTTAAATGACGGCTCATTTTAAAAAATAAATAGTGATCCTGACCCTCTTCCCCCATTCAATAAGCATGCAAGTAATTACCTGCCCTCCTCCCCCCCACCAAAACACTTACTTTGTCATGCCGACCTTTATCCCCCAAAATTTATCAACTTTAAACTTTACCCCTTCCCTAGACCAATGAGATTAGTTTGACCCCGTTCCTCCACCTCCCGCACTGGAAAACTTACTTGCTCACCCCTCCCCACCAGTGTTCCGCCTCGGATACCCAAATGGGCATCCGAAGTCTGTGGCGGGCTTCTCCTGGAGGCATTTTCTGCTCCCCCACCCCCACACTGCCATGACTCCCACCGTCGGGGGAGGGGGCTGTAAAATCCAGCCCTTTATTTCAAAGTAACTAAATCTATGGTGAATTCTTTTGGGAAGTTTGAGAGAGCTGATACATTTTATATTAATCCCACCAGCCCTAGTTAGATGCAGCAATGCTCCATTTTGGCATCTTAGGTTAAATTATCTTAATTATGTGTTAAACTCCTTTGTGATTTTTAAAGTATAATGAATCTTCAGGAACAAAACCATAGTTTGATATATTTTCATGATTCTGTTCTTGTTTTCTACCAGACGACTCAACAAGGGTGAAATTAACTTACATCGATGATGACCCTTGTTCGGACTACATCAATGCCAGTTATATACCAGTAAGCTGGAATATTGTTTCAGTATAGTTAATTTGTACTGCTCAGTTATTTTCTGTATTTGAATATCATTTTGATTTTAGTTGATGTGTTTCAGTATATATGTAGTGACCTGCCTTTGGGAATTTTAGGGATGCAATTTTCGAAGGGAATACATTGCAACTCAAGGCCCTCTACCTGGCACCAAAGATGACTTCTGGAAAATGGTTTGGGAACAAAATGTTCATAATATTGTGATGGTCACACAATGCGTAGAAAAGGGAAGGGTAAGCATTTACTATTAGCATTCCTTTAGAACATTTGTGCTGTTTGCAAATAATTTTATATGAATGTAGGTCTAGTACAGTCTTGTATGTATAGTAAAACATGAAAGGATACTGTAGTGTAGTGTTTAAGTTACTGGACCTGTAATCCAGAGGTCTTAACTAGCAACTCACAGGATAGCAGTTCAAATCTCGCCATGGCAGTTTGCAAATTTGAAATCAGTGGGAAGAAACCTGGAAATAAAAAAGCTGGCATCTATGAATGAGACTATAAAGCTATGGATCCAACTGGTCCTTTAGGGAAGGCAACCTGCTGTCCTTACCTGGTCTGGCCTATATGTTACTGCAATTCCACACCATGGTGGTTGATTTTTAAGTGGCCTAACCTGTCATTTAGTTGTATCAAAACAGAAGAAGGCTCATAGCCACTTTCTCAGTGCGACTAGGGATCTCCAATAAATGACACCTTGCCAGCGACATCCACTTCCCTAGAATGAATTTTTTAAAATTCCATGGTGATTTCATCATTTCATTTTTTATAGCAGAAGATCAATGGAAACTCAAGAGAAATGACATAAATAGCCGTTACTATAATTTCTCTAGCTTTTCTGCCCAAGTTACGGCAGGGCATTAGAGGGACCCTGTTAGCAATTCAGGGGGAGATTTTTAATATGTTGAAATTAGAACTGCCTATATGTTGGGTTGTGTTCGCTTAAATCCTGATGACAATTTGTTTTATGTGTTTTCATCAACAGGTAAAATGTGACCATTACTGGCCCTTTGATCATGATGCTTTGTATTATGGAGATCTTATTGTCCAGATGCTGTCAGAATCGGTCTTACCAGAATGGACAATCAGAGAATTCAAAATATGCGATGTAAGGATCTTTAAATGCCTTTTAAAAGTCGATCAAATTGCTTTTATTTAAACCTTGCATCTCCAACATTTTCAACCGTAACATATATGTATTTATGTTTTCACTATAAAATGCAGTCTTCCTGTGATACCAAGATATCAATGTTCCATATACATTTACACTCAGCCAGTTTATTCACAGCATTTTGTGACGAAGGAGAGCAAGCAATATTACTTCACTTAAGATTTTTGTTCTTGTTATTTAGGAGGACCAACTTGACTGTGCTCGAATTGTGCGCCACTTTCACTACACTGTTTGGCCAGATCATGGTGTGCCAGAAACAGCGCAATCTTTGATCCAGTTTGTGCGAACAGTGAGAGATTATATTAACAGGACACCAAACTCTGGACCCACAGTTATACATTGCAGGTATGAATTATTGGTGATATTTTCTGTTTCAAAACTTTGTGTGGTGACTGACTAACTGCAGAGGTAATACTGTGGAAACAATAATGGATATGAGGCGATCGGACTGTTCAGGCGCTAACGATCTGCTGAGGTGGCCAAGGCCAAGCTGAAACACCAAATTAGCCCATGTTTAGCGCAAGACGCCATCTTGGTAAAGAAATTGAAGTAATCTCTAGGAAGGGCAGCTCGAAGGCTGATTGCCACTTTAAAGAGCCCTACTAGGCATTTTAGGAGGCTGTACAGCAATTTGGCAGCTAGCATTTATCCTGACACTTGCTCCTAACAGTGACCAGCTGTTTGTGGCTGAACAAGGTGTTGATGTGGATTTCAAGCACTACATAAAAGGATATCACCATTTCATATTTTAAGACTACTGAACCTGTGAAGAGGACCTCTGAAACATGTCAGGAGATTTTCTGGGACACTTTATTGATAGAGCTATGTTTTGTTCCAAGAGTTTATGTATTTGCTTCTTATTTTAGATTTTACTTTGTTTTTACACAGTGCTGGAGTCGGTCGGACAGGCACATTTATCGCTTTAGACAGAATCCTTCAGCAGTTGGAGAGCAAAGATTCTGTAGACATTTATGGAACAGTTTATGACCTGAGGCTTCACCGGGTTCATATGGTGCAAACTGAGGTAATGGGATTTGATAGCACTGTAATATAATTCTGTAGTATGTGATTTAACTTTGCAACATCTAAATGAACACTACCGTGTTTTTTTTAATACTTGTCTCAGGTTATCTCGTGTTTTTTTTGTTGTGGGAGAGGTTCAACAGCCAGACATCATCTTTGTGTACAGACGTGGCAGTTCTATTTGGTGCAAATCTCACCAAAAGGACAATATGACAATAAGAGCCAGGTTTCCAGGATCAGCTCATTGACATAATTATTCAGAGCTCCAGGTGTTAGGTTTGAATGTGTGAAAGAGCACATTAGCTCTGGATACAGAAAATTGTAGTGGAATTGGAAATTAATTAGAGAGCACCATAATAGGGAAATGAACCATCTTGTATTACAGTTAGACAGTGATTCCTCTTTGACATAATACCTCGGTTTTCTTTGGAATTAGGAGACTCCACATACAGTAATCCTCTGCCAAAGTGAAGTATGTGGGCATCTCCTTGCAGAAATGAATGCGAGGGTATGGGTGAATAAGCATTGCACTCTGGTACAGCCTGAGCTGCCTAGTGTCTTCTGCTGCTGTCACATATGTGGAATTTCCCAATGGGATACCTGTTGATGGTAGTAATAGGTGTAATGAAAAAAACTACAGAGCAGCTACCATAAGGCTACTCAAAACCACTGTGGCAGCAGAAGCCCCATAAAAGTTTTTTAAAATGTGAAGAAATATGCTCACTTAATTTTCTTCTTGTGCCCTTTAAATCAATGTTCACCTACAAATAATCACCTGCAACAGGGAATGTCCATTCTATGTGGGAATAAATATGATCTGATATTGTAATATCCAGAAAAAGATGCAACGGATTGCACAATATCCACCTTTCCACTGAAAAAAATTAGTGCTTGCAAGGTCCAAAATGGTGGGAGGCATTGTGCGCTTATTCTGTGCTGAGTATGTGCTCATGCAGTATTGGTTAGGACACCCTGAAACAGGCATTAGGCCCATTGCCCATGCAGATCAGGGGGAGATTAACACTTATTTCAGGGCCATTCCCAAAATTGGTTGGCACCTGACTGCAGCATGTGCCATGCATGGTGCAGAGCAGCCATACCAGCAGTCTTTTAAAGGACTACTGGTGGCTGCCACTAAAAAGATACATTAAAATATTTTGTACTTACCTGAACGTGGAGCCATGAGCAGAAACCCAGACTCATGGTTGCTCCAGTGCCGGCATCCCAACTGGATGATCCTCATCCTTTTCACAAAACATGCACTGCCTCTTGAGTGAGAATGGCATCCCCAACACACTGTCACATCCTTTTCATGTAAGAGGACCAACTTGCATGGTCCTCTTGCTCATCCATTTCAGCTTGGCAGTTCTTGTTTGCTGTTGGTTTGCACCCATTTATTTTTCCAGACCATAGTTTCTTTCAGTCCCAAACCATTTGACTATTACAACAAATTTGCTGCCTATTTCAGGCAGAAGCTTCCTGTGTTTGTCCTCAGTCCAACTGTACATATCTGACACAAAATGGGGTGTATTGTTACACTGTATGAATTTGGTGCCAATAACTAATGTAACTCCTTTATTTAAAAGGGGAAAGCGACAGAAAGCAGGAAACTACAAGCCAGTTAGCTTAACATCTGTCTTAGGGAAAATGTTAGAAGCTATTATTAAAGACGTTATAGCAGGACACTTAGAAAAATTCAAGGTAATCAGGCAGAGTCAACATGGTTTTGTGAAAGGGAAATCATGTTTAACCAATTTATTAGAGTACTTTGAAGAAGTAATATGTGCTGTGGATAAAGGGGAACTGGTGGATGTTCTGTACTTAGATTTCCAGAAGGCATTTGATAAGGTATCACATCAAAGGTTATTGCAGAAAATAAAAGCTCATGGCGTAAGGGGCAACATATTGGCATGGATAGGAGATTGGCTAGCTGACAGGAAACTGAGTTAGTATAAATGGGTCACTTTCTGGTTGCTAAGTTTGCTGATGACACAAAGATAAGTTGGAAAGTAAGTTGTGAAGAGGACATAAGGAGGCTATAAAGGGATAGACAGGTTAAGTGAGTGGGCAAAGATCTGGCAAAGGGAGCATAATGTGGGAAAATGTGGAATTGTCCATTTTGGCAGGAAGCATAAAAAAGTAGCATATTATCTAAATGGTGAGAGATTGCAGAACTCCGAGAAGCAGAGGGATCTGGGTGTCCTAGTGCATGAATCGCAAAAGATTAGTATGCAGGTACAGCAAGTAATTAGGAAAGCAAATAGATGTTATTGCAAGGGCAATTGAACACAAAAGTAGGGAGGTTATGCTTCAGATATACAGGGCATTGTTGAGACCACATCTGGAGTACTTTGGACAGTATCGGTCCCCTTATTTAGGGAAGGATGTAAATGTATTGGAAGCAGTTCAGAGAAGGTTTACTAGACTAATACCTGGAATGGGTGGGTTGCCTTATGAGGAAAGGTTGGACAGGCTAGGCTTATATTTGCTGGAGTTTAGAAGAGTAAGAGGTGACTTGATTGAAACATATAAGATCCTGAGGGGTTTTGTCAGGGTGGATGTTTCCTCTTGAGGGAGAATCTAGAACTAGGGGTCACTGTTTAAAAATAAGGGGTCACCCATTGAAAACAGAGATGGAGAATTGTTTTCTCTCAGAAGGTTGTGAGTCTTTGGAACTCTCTTCTTCAAAAGACGGGCGGAAGCAGAGTCTTTAAATATTTTTAAGGCACAGGTAGATAGATTCTTGATAAGCAAGGGGGTGAAAAATTATTGGGGGTAGGCGGGAATGTGGAGTTGAGATTACAATCAGATCAACCATGATCTTGTCAAATGGCGGAGCAGGCTCAAGGGGCCTGCTGCTGCTTCTAATTGGTATGTTCGTGTCTTCGTATGTTTGTACGCACACACGGAATAATGACCAAGAGAGGTATCCTCCATATATTTCATGGTGAGGTCCTGGATAAACAAAATGGTGATGTCTTTAGGACCTAGTCACACATTTCAGTGTGAATTCCCTCACAGTGTAATAATATTCAACAAATAAGAAACTTTTTGAAAGACAGGAGTTCTCCTGCTGATCTCTGGGGTGCAGAAACCCCCAGAAAAAATGTGTAAATGGCATAAATTATCCTCCAAGGGCAAGGATTTGCTGTACTTCAAGAATCGGCACAGACACGATGGGCTGAAGGGCCTGTTTCTGTGCTGTATAACTCTATGTCCTAGAACTTCCTTGGAGCTCCTCTCGTTCCATTGACATAACCGCCACAATCCTGCTTTCCATAACAATTCCCATAAAGTTGTTAGGGACTGAGGAGGAAATCTTTTCAGTCAGAAAATGCCAAGGAGAGGGACAAGTACAATACTGAATTACAGAAGTGAATTATAAACACAAACAAGAAGCTACGTGGTATTCATATTCCTTCATTATTGCTGAAATATCCATCAATCAATTAGTTGAATATGCAAGGAAAGAGGGGGCAAAAATGACCCCATGTGACAAGATAAGGCTAGATGAGCTGAACTGCCTTTTTTCTGGCCTTATGTTTTATGGAGTGAAATCTGTGAATGAGCTGCAACATTAATGTCTCATTGCCAGCCTTAAAGCAATATGCAAAGTGCCAGCTAAATTACTTAAAACTTATAAGTGGATTTAAAAACCTGAGAGAAAAAAACTTCATTCTGCCTGTGATGAAAACAAAAATTGCTGGAAATACTCAGCAGGTCTGGCAGCATCTGTGGAGAGAGAAGCAGAGTTAACATTTCAAGTCAGTGACCTTTTATCAGAACTCATTCTGCCTGTGCTTTTCTTTCAGTGTCAATATGCGTATTTGCATTTGTGCACAAGGGATGTTTTAAGGAGTAGAAAGCTACGAGGTGAACAAGAAAATCCATTGTTTCCCATATATGAAAATGTCAACCCAGAGTATCACAGAGGTATGCAAATAGACCCTGCAGGTATCTTTCCCATGGAATTGTCTGCAATTTGTTTATTGATTAAGTATTCAGTTATTGCCTATTTATCTGAGTTAGTGAACAAAGGTGAGCTGTTAATTATCGCACAATATGACAGACTCAATGGCCTCAATGTTCATTTTAACAACAAGTGTACTAGCTGTGTTTTCAGTGCAATTTATCAAGTAAAATCATTTTCTCAGAGTCTGGGTAGTTTCATGAATCTGAATGTTGTACTTTTACCTCAGTTTGAATCCAACCCAGGCTATTGGGATAAAAGTTTCCTACTCATTATAAATATCCTACATGAATTTACGTGGGTTACTCTCAACCCAGTTCCTATGGGACACACCACCAAACTGTCCATAATTTGATAGTAATTACCATCAACAAACTTGATCAGAGAGGCGTACCTCACACTGTGTATAAAAGGCAGATTGGCGTTCTATTCAACCTCTCACCTTGATCTGTCTGATATTTCACAACAGTTTTGATTCTACTTTTAAACTGGTTTTTCCACTGCTTTTACTGCTGGTATGTACTGGTTACTAATCATGGAAATTTGACGGAATTACTGACTGATCACCCAATTCGCCTTTTACATTAATGCTAATCAAGATAGAACCAATGCTAGCCTTATTTTCCAATAGCAGATTTAAAAATAGTTTTTATTCCAGCAGACTGAACTGCTAGTTTTAATCAAATGATCACATAGCGTGGGGGGAGGTGGTGGTGCTAGGATGAAACAATATCTTTTGCTTACTGACCCATCCTCATAAGTTGAACCAGACATCTTCCCCTCCCTTCATTGGCACTGTCGCTCTGGTTGAACACATTAATAGTGGAAAAGCCAGCAGGCAGAAGGGAGGTGGATTCATTGTCTGCTGAGAGGAAATATTTTCCAGGAAGTAATATCAGGCTGCATTAGTAGAGATGATTGAGTCCTAATGGCCTTTGGGCCTTAACATTACAATAAAAGCATGTTAACCTATTTTCTGAATAGGCCGAGTGCAGTCAAAATACTGATATTGATGTAGCCAAAGTCCAATAAGACAGTCATTGGTTGCTACTTTCTATCTCCAGTTTTCTCCATAAGATTTTTTATTATCCTTTTTATGGGATGTGAGCTTTGCTGGCAAGGCCAGCATTTATTGACCATCCATAATTGCCCTTGAGAAGATGGTGGTGAGCCGCTTTCTTGAACTGCTGAAGTCCATGTGGGGTAGGTACACCCACAGAACTGCCAGGAAGGGAGTTCCAGGTTTTTGACCGTGAAGGAACAACAATATATTTCCAGGTCAGGATGGTGTGTGGCTTGGAGTGGAACTTGCAAGTGGTGGTGTTCCCATGCGCCTGCTGCCCTTGTGCTTCTCAGTGGTAGAGGTAGCGGGTTTGGAAGGAGGTTTGGCGTGTTGCTGCAGTGCATCTTATATATGGTGCACACTGCCGCCACTGTGCGCTGTGGTGGAGGAAATGAGTGCTGAAGGTAGTGGATGGGGTACCGACCAAGCGGGCTGCTTTGTGCTGAATGGTGTCGAGCCTCTTGAGTGTTGTTGGAGCTGCACTCATCCAGACAAGTGGAGAGTATTCCATCACACTCCTGACTTGTGCCTTGCAGATGATGGACAGGCTTTGGGGAGTCAGGAGGTGAGTTACTCGCCGCAGGATTCCTAGCCTCTGACCTGCTCTTGTAGCCACGGTATTTATATGGCAGATCCAGTTCAGTTTCTGGTCAATGGTCACTCCCAGGATGTTGATAGTGGGGGATTCAGCAATAGCAATGCCATTCAATGTCAAGGGGAGATGGTTCGATTCTCTCTTGTCAGAGATGGTCATTGCCTGGCACTTGTGTGGCCTGAATATTACTTGCCACTTATCAACCCAAGCCTGGATATTGGCCAGATCTTGCTGCATGTGGACGTGGATTGCTTCAGAATCTGAGGCGTTGTGAATGGTACTGTACAGTGTGCAATCATCAGCAAACATCCCCACTTCTGACCTTGTGTTGAAGGAAAGTTCATTGATGAAGCAGCTGAAGTTGGTTTGACCTAGGACACTACCTTGAGGAATTCTTGCAGCGATGTCCTGTGACTTAGATGTTTGGTGTCCAACAACCACAACCATCTTCCTTTGTGCTAGGGAAGACTCCAACCAATGGAGAGTTTTCCCCCAATTCCCCTTGAATTCAATTTTGCTAGGGCTCCTTGATGCCACACTCGGTCAAATACTGTCAAGGACGGTCAATCTCCCCTCGAATTCAGCTTCTTTGCCCATGTTTGGACCAAGACTGTAATGAGGTCTGGAGCTCAGTGGCCCTGGCAAAACCCAAACTGAGCAACAGTAAGCAAGTTAAGATTGTTCGTTATTTGCTTATGTGATTGGCAGAAAATAGTTTTTGCTATTGTCTTCTAATAAACATTTGCTCAACTGAGTATGTCAGCAATACTTTCAATTTGTGCGTATGCTGCTCCTCAATTGGAAAATGTCTTGGAACACCTTAGAAAGAGCAAGCCCTTGATGCCGTGATCCGTGGCGGGGGGAGGTGGTGGTGCTCTGGATGAGGCTCGGCACGGACCTCGATGCTGGCAGGGCCTGGCCCGATCCTCCTGGTGGCGGCAAGGCTCCATGGCGGCCCCCCCACTGCCAGGTGACGGGAAACTGCTGAATATATGTTAATCAAATGAATGAATAAATTACAACACAGTCACCTGCAATCTTGAGGGCCCACGCGATCTGCAGCGTGACAGCCGGCACTGCTGCGCCTTCCATTTCCCATCCACAGAAAGGCGGCATGACACTAGTGGGGAGGGGGGAGGAGGTAAGATTTTCAGTGTGGGGGGGTTAGGTGAATGGAGTCAAATAAATGTAATGGGTGTAGGGGATGGTGGGAAGAGTTGAAGTTCAAACTTTGTGCAGTCTTGGGGGAAGGTCACATTTAAAAGGTAAGTGTTTTGGGGGAGGGCAAAGGGCAATTAGTTATTGTAATTATTATTGGAGGATGGGAAAGGGCCATAAAAGATTTATTCATTTAATTTTGGGGGGATATTTCTTTAAAAGTGTAAATGATCTGGCAGGGCTGGCTGCCCTTTAAAAATGGTGCCAGCGCCTGCGCATAGGCAGCTGACGCCATTATCAGGGACGGACAGACCACCCCCTCCACGAGATTGGGGGGTGGGGATGGGAAGTGTGTGCCACCCTGGCTATTTAATTAAGCCGCCATGCTTGAAATCGCAGCGGCCATTTTTTGAGGTCACTGCTGAGATTGGCGGCGGGCACTTAAAATTCACCCTAAGTGGGAGGAAAACTTGGTAGAATGGAGTTGGGGGCAGGGCCAAAAGAACAGTTAAAGTGGAAAGTCTTTAGTAAGCTTATGAAAGCAAGAAAAGAGAATATACAGAGGGATTTTGAAAGGGAATTCCAGAGGGTAGGGACATACCGGCTATGAGTGTTGGAACAAAGAGAATGAGAAATGAAGGGCAGACTAGTGTCAAAGGATAAGGCTGCAGCAAGCACTTAAAGGTAAGGACAAGGATCTTGAAGGTGGTTTATAGACAGGAAACCAGTGGAGCCTGGTGAGTACCAGACAAATGGAAGTGCAGAGACTTGAGTGAATGAAGACACAGGTGCCAGCACTCTGAATGAGCTGCAATTTGTGAATGGAAGCCGAGATTCCAGCAAGTTGAGATTGAAGGAAATTGAGCATTTAGGCAATAATAGCACAGGGTAGAGCTGGTGCTATTAAGAGCTTGGGGCTGATTTTAAGTGCTTCCTCCAGAGCCCATAATTTATTTGTGGGAGCTTGCTGTGCACACATTTGCTGCCATGTTTCCCACGTTATTATAATGACTACACTTCAAAAGTATTTTCTTGGTTGCAAAGCACTTTGTGACTTCCTGAGATTGTAAAAGGCACTATAAAAATGTAAATCTTTCTTTTTACATTACAGAACCACTTTGTCATGGTTCTTTTGTAATTTAGAGTGATAGAGTGATACAGCACTGAAACAGGCCCTTCGGCCCAATGAGTCCGTGCTGACCGTCAACCACCCATTTATACCAATCCTACATTAATCCCATTTTCCCTCTCACATCCCCTCAATTCTCCTATTACCTACCTACACTAGGGGCAATTTTTTTACAATGGCCAATTTACCTATCAATCCACAAGTCTTTGGCATGTGGGAGGAAATTGGAGCAAACCCACGTGGTCACAGGGAGAACTTGCAAACTCTGCACAGGCAGTACCCAGATCGCTGGAGCTGTGAGGCTGCGGTGCTAGCCACTGCACCACTGTGCCGCCCATAATTTACATTATGGGGATGACTCCACAGTGCCAGCAGCAAAGCACAAGAGTTTTGCCATGGCTTGAAAGCTGGGACTCCAACTTTCATTTCCTCCTACCAATCACCCATTTCACCAAGAAGCAGGAAACTGTATTGGTGGCTGATGCAGACAGGTCGAATATACAGACCAACCATAGCCAGAAAAAAATGGAGAACTGTACCAGAGGGAGCCATTGGCATTTGAGAAAACTGTGTGTTGATTTGGTTGTTATATTGTTGAATTTTTATTCAAGGCATTTTTCTTGTGTTCAGCCTCATGTGGGCATTCCCATAGGTAAGTTTCACTCCCTATGACTCAGACCTGCCACCACCCTGAGAAGGGTTAGCATTGGAGGGACATCAGAGATGGAGAGGTAATGGGTTCTTCACCAATGGCTTCCATCTCAGCATTGATGAATTAGTAATCATGACACAACTATGAGAGGATGCAGAATTTTATTTCAAACCACGAAGAGAATGATAACTAATAGTCCTTTCCATTTGCTGACACCATAGATTTCCTCTTTGGACGGCACTGAAAAATGTAGAGAAATCGTCATCTGATGTAATAAACCTCATCTGCAGTACTGCTGAACATGCACTAAATTCATACCAGGTCTGGCATTTCACGGTGTATATAATTTATTTGCCTGGTATTCCTTTTGGGTATCACTGTAATTTAATTGTATAAGAGATTATTGTATATACTTATATATTTCTAATAAATATTTCTTATTATGTATATTTTTAAAACTGGTGGATTATGTATTTTATATTACTTATAAATTGTATCTATTGTAAGTAAAAAAAAAAAATCTGTATATAATTTTGTTTTATTAATAATTTTGTTTGATTTTTAAAGAGATTGATATTCACAATTTAATATTCTATGCTATCCAAATTGTTTTATATGAGGAAATTCAATATTTGGAAGGAAATTTGTAACTGGATGTACTTGAAAGGTGGTGTGCTGATACATTGGGTGCTTACACTGGAGAGATATTTGAGGAATAAATACTTTGAATAAACCTTTCGAACAGGCTTTAAAGGCTGTGGGTTGGTGTTCCTTAACATCAAGCCTGTAGTCTTCCCAGTATTTTAGCCGTAAAACCATTCGCATCACTTTTTGCGAGTTCAAGTCTCAGCACTATCTGGCACTCAAATCTGCCAGCTACATGTGTGATCAGTTACATCAGTTCTCAGGCATGTGGAAATGGGAACCTCACAGCACTGACTGTCTAAGTTGAGACACAGAGAGACAATAAACACTGTGTGGAGTGTCCATTCCACCAGCAGCACCATGTCAATAGAGCATGAACAACCATTGACTAATGGGGCAGTCACAGGTTTCATCTCCTCACTTCTTGGCTGTAGGAAGATACCTAAATATGACGACTTGTTTGCACACTTATATTGAAGAACCATTTATAGTGCAACACATTGAATTAGTTTTCAAGAACTATAAGTGGAGATTTTTTTTTGGGGGGGGGGCAAAATATAATTTACAATTTTGCAGAAAACCACCAATGTTGGCAAACTAACTCTGCATGGATATTTCCTGTTAAACTGTAAACTACTTTATGTAGTGCCCTTGAGAAAAATCTATCAACATACAGACAAGTGTAATGTTACATGCTCACTTGTAAAAATTCCCCTTTTTAAATGTAACTATGAGCTCTTTTGCCTAAATCTATTGAGATGAAACAACTTGTCTTTAAGTGAAAGGTTGTGTTTGATCAAAGATGACTTTGAATATTAAACTTAAGAGAAAAGATTGGCAAAATATAAACCAATGTTGCATATTAGCTGTCATGTTCATATATCTGCCTTTAGCCAAGAGATAGACAAGCAAAGCTATGGACTGCTCAATGATATATTAATTTATATTTAATTTATATTGACCTAATTCAATGAAACCTGCAATCAGTTTTTATAATATGGACAATTAAAATGCAAGCTTAAAACACTTTGTTAGAATTTATTTCATCACACTTTTCTTTCTACTTTACCCATTTGCTACATCCCTGCACCCATTTGGTTCTCTTTCAGACTGAAGATTAAGATAGGCTGGGATATCAAATTCTCCAGAGCCACCATCAATCATACGTATATCATGAGGGACATAGCATTAGGCTGATGTGAAAGCCACTTTCAAAAGTTCCTCACAGATTGAGAAAAGAGACAGAATCTTCGACTAGTTCTAATGTCCCAACAAAGCCCATCAGAAGATAACTGAGGTACAGTTTCAGTCAAGGCTGGTATTTCAGGGCCATTAAACTGGTCCCCATACCTTCCCTTTTGGTGAAACTAGGCATACTTATACCGGCCCAATGTACAGGCATGGGAACTCTTGACTAATGGAGGGCTAAGTTTAACATTTAGCATTCAGTGGGAGGTTGACAGACAGAATGCGCCTGTTGTCCACCCATTGTAATCGTCATGAGGCCCAAGCCTATGTTGAGGCAGCTCACTGATTGAGAGGAGGAAATCAGCTGGTTTCTATGCTGGGCTGGCAGCAGTCAGTGTCTGGTAGATGGGGGGAGGTGAGGTAGGGGGGTGGTAGTGGAGCAATCCTGGTTTTGGGGTTGCGGGGAGTGAGGTATAATCTCCACGTGGGCTAGCGGTGGGTCAGTGAATGTTCCTCCTGCTCACACAAAAATAAATGTTAAAAATTTCTTCAGTCAGTTTTTTTTCTGGTTGGCTTGTAATAGTCCCTCTAGTTTCTTTTTTCATTCTTGGGATGGGAGTGTCGTTGGCAAGGCCAACATTTATTGCCCATCCCTAATTGCCCTTGAGCAGGTGGTACTGAGCCAGCTGCAACTTAATGGCTTGCCAGGCCATTTTAGAGGGCAGTTAAGAGTCAACCACATTGCTTCAGACATTAATTAGAGCACTCCAGGTCAGTTCAAATGGGTGGACCATGCATGATGTATGCTCAGCCCAACTTTAACCTCAAAAGTGCAACTCAAATCTAATTTAGGAAGGTGATGAGCTCCTGGAGGTAATCTTACACCTCCTTTGACTTCAGGTCAGGTTCTGTGTAGCTCCAGCTGGTCTGTAGCAAATTTAAAAAGTTTGAGGATTGCCCAGTGGAGCAATATGATTTTTTTCAACTTTATTTTGAATCTTTTTAATGTTAGTCAATTGTCTGTTAGCCTTACAGTGGCCTTAATGAAATGTGCACAGGAGAGGAAGTGATTATTCCATTTAAAAAAAAAAGGAATGTGAGCAGCCTTCCACTTTAGCTCTGACACCTTTGCCCCCTGTGCCCCCTTACTCCTGCCCTATGTGTCTCCACCCTCCTAACTGGAATAACCTAGTCTGGGACCAACTATATAACTTGTGTCTGGCAGCTCCCAAGAGACTTTAAGCAGGTACTGCTCTCATTCTGGTACTTGCAGTACAACCAGTGCACTTAATTCATAAAATGGTGATGACACAGTTTGGAGCTTGTGTAAACTATCACTGACGTTTGCAAACTTCAGATTTTTTTTTTTAGAAAATTTTACTTCATTTCCTCTGCAGTTATGTCATTAGCAGTGATTGATTATCATAATGAACTAGTGGATGCCCAGTGGCAGCACTCACAGTGGGGTAGATTTTGACTCTGTGTGATTGTGTAAAATGGGTGATAACAGGTCAGCAGCCTGTTTAAGATATCTCGCAATTTTTATTTCTGGAGCGATGTAAAACAGGCTGTTGATTCGCTATCACTCATTTTACTCCATCATGCAAAGTCAATATCTAACCCCATGAGTCAAGAGGATATGCTGTTTTATAATGATTTGCATGTTATACCATATACACTACATTACATGATATATTACACAGTGGGACACATAATGCGATGGCAGGTGACTATGTAATATATTGACACAGAGGTCTAAGGTCTACAATGCACCCGAGTCTCTCAGTGTGCCTCTATGTGCGCAACAAGCACAATGGATGCTAGTAGTCTGTGCACAAGCTGTGTGTAAAGCCCATTAGGCAGCTGTTGTCAATGTAAATGTTCCAGCACAAAATATGGCTGGAGCACTTGAGCTGGGCGACGTCAGGAACATGCTAGTATTTGTGTAAAAAAATAGTGAGGCCTGGGAATACTTGGAATGGGAGAAAGAGCCTGGAATCTGGGAGTAGTTGAGAAGAGGGGGTGCTCATCAGATTGAGGGTTTAGTAGAAGTGAAGAGGATGGTGGGAACAAGGAGTATCTCATTTTGGAAGCACTTGAGGACGTTGAGAGCATTGAACACTGAGGTGTGGAGTGCTGTTGGGTTGAGGTGTGGGAGTGCTAAAAGACATATGGTATTTGGGAGCACCAGCCACTGAATGAGTTATCTGGGACTGAGAGATTGAAGGGGTAATGGGAACTGTGAATAGTGAGGTGGAGATAGGGTGTAGGATGTGCAGCAATATAGGTCTGAAAGTATTTGGGGAAGCCGGGCACAAACCTGGGTCTTGAGTATAGTGGCCAGGTTATTCTTGGTCAGTTCATAGACTGATGACAGCTGGGGACAGAGATGACCTATCAGTCCAGATATTGTAATTGTATATGTTTTGAGAATAATGCCATATATTAGCAAGAATTAACACAGTGCACACATATATCGACTAAAATGTCAAATAAATAATGTTGATATAATCTGCTGGATATCTTTTGCTGTAAAGCTTGCATTGTGGTGGGCCCACTGCCTAGCACAATTCCTGGTACACTTATTGTAATAAGTAGGGGTTTTCTGCTTGTACAGTTACCACGCTATCCCACCACAGGCCCTGTCACCCCCTCCCTACAATACCATATTACTGAAGAGGAAAATTGCGGGCTGGTAGACACAGAGCATAAATCTCCAACCATGGTCTAGAATGTGTAGCTTATTACAGTAAACATTTTTTGCAACAGCAGCTGTCTAATTTAGGCCCCAAGCTAACAATACTGATTGCCTCTTGTAGGGTTACCTGTAAAATAAATTTCACTGGTTGCTGTTGTTTAACCATGCATTAATGTGTCGCACTTTTTCCCAATCTTTGTGTACAGGTGGAAAAGTGCATGATTTGGAGAAATAATATTAAAGTTTTAAAATAGAAAGAGTGTGCTGTCTTATATCGATTCACTGCTGGTTAGTTTTAGTTAATTAACACAGGCACGCAACATATACATTCATGCCTAGCATCCGTGAAAACAAAAAGAAAGGCATCTGTTATATATTATATTATCTGTAAAGGGCTAGGTAATTAGCTAGGAACTAATTGTGATGCATAAGTATTCCAGGGGCCACATTCATGGCTGCACTAGAGAGTCATGTGATGTGTAACAGGACACCAGCCGAGGGCAGTGCTATAACAGGTAGCATGGAAGCTGAATGATTAAAACAAAGAACTCCAGCCTTTCCAAGTCTGAGTTATGGGAACCCGAAGACAACCAGGAGACATAATAGCATTGATCATCAAAAAACTGGCATCAGTGCAAAGACCAGCAATGTTTAGAATCTTTGCCATCTATCTTCAATGTTACCCACTTTCAGTCCTACCTTCGACACCAGTCTTGCTCTCAACTTGGATCCCACTGCCAACCTTGTCCAATCTCAGCTCCAATCCTGCCCAGCCCCTCCCCTCAACCCCAACCCAACTTATAGCTGGGAGTGGGTTTCTGGCAGGCGGCCAGGCAGGGCGATCATTACTCCCACACCCCACTGCCCAAGCAACATCATTTGAGGCCCAAGCTGTTTTATCACCTAGGTCTCATTTACATCCAGCCGGCTAGCTGCCAGCTCAATTCAGAGGCAGCTGGTTGGTTAAAATCCATGCTTGCTTGGTCCAGAGGCTCCCCATCAACTGGATAGTTAGTGGCGGGTGGGGATTTCGGCATGGTCTCACAGGTAGGAATATTAAGGCAGGTTGGTGAGGGGTGCTGCTTGGGGCTGCAGAGGCCGAGAATTTCCTTGTGGGGTCCAGCAGAGCACTCATGCTTTTTCTGGCCCCACAAAGATAAGTTTAACACTTTTCCATTGTGGCCTCTTCAGAATGGTTTTCAATGAGGGGCAGTAGTGGCAGATACTTCACTCAGCCCACAGTTAGGAGGCCATCGGAGTCCTACTGATGTAATAGGATAATGTATATATGATCCTCCCCCACCCCCCAGTTTAGGCAGGCTCCTCATGCACCAGCAAAACACAGCAGCATTAACATTTCCACAGAGCAGGAATGGGATTTCTATCAACCTTCCATCAAAGTTATGGAGCAGCTCTGGAGAAATTCACCTGGTGGTTCTTCTTAGAATGATTCAGTTGGTACTGTTAGGATTTAACTCCATGAAGCCATTACAAGGACTTTCAATGATAATATCCATACTTCCATAACATACAAAGATGTCTCCAGGTGCTTCACGGAAGCATAGAAATTCCTGTCTAATATCCGTGTTAAACAATCCGTAATCTGTTGATACCATCTAAATAAATTTCCACGTGGGTTCTCTCATGGTACTGTCCTAACTTTGGCAGATGGGCCAAGGAAACCTTGGAAAAGAACCCAAAGAAATTCACCCCACCAACCCACCCATGTCAGAGAGACTCTTCAACTGTGAGACTATGTTGAAATGGAAAAAGTTTCACTTAGCTCCTCCCCAAATTCCATTCAGTGACCTGATGCTCCTTGTCCCTACAGTCTCCAAGTTGGTAAACATCCCTTTCCTATAATTTGAGATTACACAGGCTCTTAAGTACAGCTCCAATCAAACAAATCCTTTGCTCCCCAGGCAGTCTCGCACAACATAGTTGCATGCTGTGCCCTATGCAACTTAGCTATTCACAAAATATTAGGCCTGGAATCTCTGGGGAAGGAAGCCATGGAATTGACGGTACTTGAAACTCAGCAACAGAAGGCATCTATTATCCCAGCTATCAGGGAAATATGTAAGCAGATTATTAGACAGACATTTGAATAGGATTAAGATCACACCCCTGACTTCAAAACCATTATTTCCCCAAATTATGGCTGCTCCAAACCCTTCATATAAAAGCAATGGCCTTTTGACCTCACAAACCAACCATACCATCTCATCACAACCTACTTCATGAAATCTAATTAGCTCATTGACAATAGTGTCATTGCAAACATTAACATTTATTTAATAATTATTCTTTAGAACAGGCTCTAGTACTGTCTCCACTTCTTCTGACTGTGCCTGTCTGGGTGTTCTTCCCTGTGGCCTATAATCAGAACCTCTGCCAAGGTGCAACCTGAGGGCGAGTGTTGCAAGAGGAGATAGGATACATGTGTGAACCAACAGTCTCTTCAGTCTGCGGTGGCCCTTGTGTTATAACTGAGAGGGGAAGGATCTGCTGTGGGCTACATCTCTTGTGCAATAGCCTGGGAAACCTGGTTCCTGATTACTCTAAGCAAACCTCTAAAGAGGCCTGGATTGTGCCCATTATCCTGAAAAAGCATCATATTGGAGTACTTCTGCCCAGGTTCAGGGTAAACACTGATTAGTGCAAGGGCAGATCTGTTGCTCCCCTCAGATTCTGGAAGCCCCAAGATAGAGTCTATTACATACCTATGTGTCTGAAGGCTGGAACATAAATACTCTTTCAAGATTATCCCTTAGGACTTCATTTTTGAGTGGGGTGGGGTGGGGTAGTACGAGCATTTATTTCTGCACCTAAAATGGTAGGGCCTGAGGCACATCCGATATTCAGCCTTGGGCGTCATTACCATCGAGCCAGACGGTAACAGACAGCTCACCGGTAAAACAAGATTGAAGATCGGGATTCTGCGACACCAGCAGTGTCCCACAGGCAAGTGATGAATAGGAAGAGACTGGGGAAAGGGGGCAAACAGATCTAGAAGTAAACAGTTGGCGGGGGGTGGGGGTGGTGGCAGTTGCAATAGCAATGGTGATTGGGGTTACGGGGAGATAACAATCATGATTGGAAGGGGAAGGTAATGATAATGAGCGGAGAGATAATGATTGTGGGGAAGGTCAGAATGATGCTGCAGCGGTGGGGTGGCAGGACAAAGTGATCGGGGTCGGTGGAGGAAGTTAGAGCTGAGAGCAGCCTGCGTTCTTTGAAAGAGGACAGGTTGCAACAAAACACGTGATTCCTTTAAGAATCACCTTATTCAGCTCGAGAAATTAATTTATAAATATCTTAAACTTAATGATGTTCTGTTCCATTGGGCCATAATTTGCTGTCAAAATAATTGTGAAGCTAATGGCTCTCACTGTTATTTATGCGCCAATGCTACAGCAACTCCTGGTAAGGGCAGATGCGTGGTTAAACAAGGAAATCTAAATGTTGCTGTCCAAGATATATCACTCTGTTGTTAGCTTTGTGAAAATGCCATTCACTGTCTGACTCATTATTAAAATGCATTGAACGGCCTAAAGTTACCATATTTAAATAGTAGATACAAACTAAACTTGTCACAGTCAGTTAAGGCCTGTCCATTTCAGCCTAAGTATCCTTTTAACAACGTTGCCAGTCCACCTCTCTGGCACTGCAAATCTATAAGAACAAGACGCAGTTTTTGTCTGCACTATTCTGATTGGTCAGTGCATTGATTTGGTGGGTGGTGCCTGCTTGCACCTGTAGTAGAACATGTGGTTAATTACATATTTAAAAACTTGTTTGTAACATTCGGCTACTGAGTATACCTAGTGCTTTAGGACATTCGGAAGACGTGCGGCTGCTAATCGTTGCTGTGTCGCTGTCCCATGCAAAGATGGATTCTGTGGGCTACATTTCACATGTCCGCTGCTGATTTTGGCGGCGGATGTAAATGTCGCGGAGCCGCTGCGATATTCAGCACAGCGGCTCATTTAAATGGCCAGGGTGGATCACCCACCCTGACGACTTGGAGGGGTGGGCTGTCCGTCCCCAGCAATGGCATCAGGTGCCATTGTGCAGGCGTCGCGCCATTTTTAAAGGACTTCGAGCCCTTCCATTTAATTTAAATGTTTAAAGAATTAGTGTTTTAAATTGAATCAAAAAAATTGATGTTTCCAGCCCCCTCTATCATCCCCCACCCCCCACCCCCCTCCCCAAATAACCATAGAATTCATTCCTTGCCTTCTTCCCCCACCAAAGAAATACCTTGTGCACCTGACCTTCCCCCACAACCGGCCACAGTTCATAAATTGTGAACTTTACTCTTCCCATCATCCCCTACACCAATCAGATGAGTTTGACCCTGCACCACCCCCCACCCCCACGCACTGAAACACTTACCTGCTACCTCTCTCCACCAGTTTCCCGCCTTGGATCCCCGGACGGGGTTCCGAAGGCGTGGAGTGCCAACCACTGGCAGCAATATGGCTCCGGGATGGATGGCAGGAGTGGGTAAGTAATTAATGCATGTATTTACATGAATTAAAATATGTAAATCTTGCTCCCATCGCTGAGCGGCGGGGGTGGGGCGGGGGTGGTTGCCGCCACGAGACCTCACTGCCACCGGCAATATCGGGCTAGGCCTTCCCGGCATTGAGGCCCATGGTGGGCCTCTCCCGGAGACATTTTCCGGCCTCCCCAACCCTGACATCGGTGGGGCTGTAAAATGCAGCCCTGTGTGTGTGTGTGAAGCTGTGCTGATGCTCCCCGACATCTCTGAAAGTCCTTTTTTTTTTACAGCTATGGGTGGAATCACTAAGAAGTCCCAGGGTTCATCCTTCCCTCTCACCTCCCTCTAATGGTGTTAACGTATGGAAGTTGAGAGATGGGTATGTGAGAGGGTTACCTAGAATCAGCTCACCAATGACTGCTGTCATGGTCAGCAGCCCCGCATTGGCGTGGTCATCAGTCAGGAATGCTGTAGGACTGACCCAGGAATGTTCCCCTCCACCATCCCCCCACCCCACGTGAAGGAGTGAAGATGAAATCCTGATCCACTTTGTGAGTTAGCACTGCCAGGCATAACTGATCCTATTGCATTTTAATTAGATGGTTTTCAAAATGTCAGCCATGGAACTTCTGCTTGTGGGTGGGAATGGGGGATGGGTCAGGATAAATATGGGTGGCGCAGTGGTTAGCACCACAGCCTCACAGCTCCAGCGACCCGGGTTCAATTCTGGGTACTGCCTGTGTGGAGTTTGCAAGTTCTCCCTGTGACCGCGTGGGTATCCTCCAGGTGCTCCCGTTTCCTTCCACAGCTAAAGACTTGCAGGTTGATAGGTAAATTGGTCATTGTAAATTGCCCCTAGTGTAGGTAGGTGGTGGGAAAGTGGGGAGGTGGTAGGGAATATGGGATTAATGTAGGATTAATATAAATGGGTGGTTGATGGTCGGCACAGACTCGGTGTACCTGAAGGGCCTGTTTCAGTGCTGTATCTCTCTAAATAAGAGTTTTATAATGTATGGAAATGTGGTGGGATGGGAATGGAAGGGAGAGGACGGTGTGGAAGTGGTGGCATGGAAGGGGAGAAAGAAATGTTGGAATTGTTTAAGTATACTAATTTGACCACAAATGTTTTGTGGGTCTTGGTTATTTAACTATTGCAACTGTGAAGTCTCATTTAGGTTTTAATTATTGTTGAAGATTTTAAAACTGTCAAATTTTAATTTAATTCTGTCTTTACTTTTCATTTCTGTTTCTTCTTTCCGAATCCAATCTTTCTTTTCCACTTTATTTCTCATGTTGTACCTGATTTGATATTGAATTCGCCCAATCTAATTTATAATTCCTTCTCAGTCCTCGAGCTGTTTATTTCAGTCATCCAATCTGATAGGTTAAGAAGATACACAGTCCTGTTCACTCAGGTCCCAGATCTCTTATTTCCCTCATTTCCTCATTATTAGCTTGCACCTCTGCAACTTGCAATGCAAAAATTGTGATAATCTAAATGTGCAAGAATGGGGCTAATTAACAGCAGACACCAATGGAGTCCTGCAAGTGCAAACTATTAGCCAAAGTAAAGATAAAACAGCATTTCAGTTGACTGGATCTCAGTTGAGCCGGCCTCCCATTTACCACGCTCCGTAAACTTGAGGTTGTCCAAAACTCTGCTGTCCATATCTGAACTTGCACCAAGACCCATCCGCCATCACCCCTGTGCTTACGACCTATATTGGCTCGTGGACCAGCAACACCTCAATTTTAAAATTCTCATCCGGGTGTTCAAATCCTTCCCTGGTCTCACCCCTGTCCACCTCTGTATTGTCCTCTGGTCCTACAACTTGCTGGGATCTCTGGATTCTTCCTATCCTGGCTTCTTGCACTACGTCAATTTTCTTCACTCTATTATTGGCTGGTGCCTTCAGCTGCCTAGGCCTCAGGCTTAAACCTCTGTCTCTCCAGCTCCCTCCTCTCTTTTAAGTCATTCCTCATAAGCTAATTCTTTGACCAACCACTTTGTCACCTGCCCTAATATGGTTGTTCAATAACGCACCTGTGAGCGCCTTGGGATGTTTTATTTTGTTAAAGGGGCTATATAAATGCAAGTAGTTGTTACTGTTATTTCTCCCACAGGCTAACTTGGAGTTGATAGTGTGAATGATTGCCCCCAGAGCATGTTTTGCTATCATGCATGTCACTTGTACAGGCTTGAGGAGATTCTTCACTTTAGCTGAATATTTATCAGCGGAGCAGGGTAAGCACAGAAGGAAACCAAATGAGATTGTCTGGAGAAATTCATTTTTGTAGGATCAATTTAATGGCAGCAAACCAACATTAATGTTAAGAATCTAAGAAAAAAACTATATTCCCTTGTGGATTACTTATATTTTAACAAACTTATTCAAATTCAATTTACACAAGGTTCGGCCTGCACACCATGTAGTTACTTAAACAGCTGAAGTTGTTGAACAAGTTGTGCAATGCATTTAGGACATTATTATTTATGTTTCAAGCAATAAAAGGGTGATTAGATAGTCTTGATGTAATTAAGTCATAAAGGTAAAATCTTTGCCACTGATATTTTTGAATTGTGCTGTAAAAGGACATCAAATGGTGTTTGCTGTTAGTTAGATATACCCTATCACATTTAGGTTTTTAAAATTTTTGCATAGCAAATTGCTAAAGATGCAAGCTGATAATGAGACAGCGAGGGAGACAGAACATCTGGGACCTGAATGAACAGCATTTTGATTGTGCTGTTTAAGTGGATATTCATTTGACAGCAATATTAGAATTTATCATATGCCAATATTCAATCTCTAGGCATCATAACCATATCCTGGATAGGAATTCAGAGTCTAATTATAGCCAGACACGTTTGTGGCTTCCTTTCCATGTCTGTTTATGGTGTATACATTTAGTAGCTTCAATAGGAATTATTAAAAGTTAGCTGGTGTATTGCTTTGCCATCTCTTCTTAATGTCAATATTCTTTAGCACTTGATTAAACCCTATAAGATCAACTTGCAATTGTACAATAAGTTGGTAAGCAATTATTTATTATCTTTTTTAAGTCAACCTTTGCTGGTTTCTAAACATTTCCCAATCTTTTGGCCAACCACTACTCTTCACAACATTGTGTGCCTTTTCTTTTAATTTGATACGATCCTTAACTTCCTTAGTTAGCCATAGATGGTTCATCATCTTTGTAGAGTCTTTTGTTCTATATGGAATATATCTTTGCTGAGAATGATGAAATATCTCCTCAAATGTCTGCCACTGTGTCTTACCTTCTAATTCATTTTTCCAGTCCACTTTAGCCAACTCTGTCTTCATACCATTGTAATTGCCTTTATTTAAGTTTAAGTCACTCGTTTCAGACCCAAGTTTCTCATCCTCAAACTGAATGTGAAATTCTATCATGATTTGATCATTCTTCTCGAGATGATCGTTTACTATTAGATCATTAATTAATCCTGTCACATTACACATTACCAAATCTAAAATAGCCTGTTCCTTGTTTGGTTCCACAAGGTGTTGTTCTAAGAAACTTTTTGAAATACATTCTACGAACTGTGTTGGAAATGTAAAACAAAAGTAAAACAAATTTTTTACTTTTTCTGCTAGTCTCTCTTATCGCTCTCCCTTAATCCCACCTGTAATTCCCAATCTTTGTTGTTCTTTCTGTAGATCATTTAAATCTAATGTATATTTCCTGCTTTATTGATTGGCTCAGTGAGGGTTCCTCAATCTGATTGGTTGAAGAGCCTCACATTTTCCTATCCTGCTTGCAGACACCATAGATTCCCCTGTAGAGGGTGCCACACTGGAGAAGACACCAGATTAGAGCATGTCTTGCATGTTAACACCTTGTAGAAATTTGGGCAGTGGTCATCGAGGTGAACAATAAGTGCTGTTCCTTCACTGCTGTCTGTAACATCCAGGTCCATATTTTTCATCATTTACCATCATTTGCATATGATTTCTTAGTTAAAATGCACAGTTTAATTTGTTTACTAGATATTAATTTCACCATTGAGTGCTATTTCTAACGAACATTTCTGGAAAAAAAATTTACATGGAAGCATTTCTGTATTGATACAGCATTCTAATAAGATTAACAAGGTTTGTTTTCAACACCAGCCTGTGACTGCAATCCCTGAGGATTCAAGCTATCATGAACTATAGGAAACACATCATGATGCTTTGAGCTCTCATTTGGGAGAGCATTTAATCACTTTTTTTAAAACAGAATTGTAAGGAAAATCAATCTGCCCATTCCTTGTACTCCACCTACTCACCTTATGCCACTTATTAAATTGCAACATTACTTGTACATTGCTCTGAATACGCCAGTATTTTCCCAAGAAATGATTTGGTATGCTGATGTCAGAAGTTATCCTTTAATTCTCCTATGAAGTTGCTCTTGATATTTCAGCTCACATATTGTCTTCTCACATATGTAATCGATTTACTGGAAGAATCATCCGGGATTTATAGAACCCTTTCATGACCTGTGTTTGTCAAGAAATGCTCCATAGCCAATGAAGTACTTTTGAAGTGTAGTCACTGTTAAAATGTAGGGAAACACGACAGCCAATTTCTATACAGCAAGGAAAGAACGAAACCGGACGGAACACCCAATATTGACCTAGGTCCTGGAAACCACAATGGCAAACCCAGCTCTGTCGAGCCTGCAAAGTCCTCCTTACTAACATCTGGGGACTTGTGCCAAAATTGGGAGAGCTGCCCCACAGACTAGTCAAGCAACAGCCTGGCATAGTCATACTCATCGAATCATACCTTACAGCCAATATCCCAGACACCACCATCACCATCCCTGGGTATGTCCTGACCCCATGAAGTCTTGTGGCACAGGTCAAACATGGGCAATGAAACCTCCTGCAGATTACCACCTACTGTTTCCGCACTCCGCCCCGTCCCCCCTCCACCCCTCAGCTGATGAATCAGTGCTTCTTCATGTTGAACACCAATTGGAAGAAGCACTGAAGGTAGCAAGGGCACAGAATATACTCTGGGTGGGGATTTCCATGCCCATCACCAAGAGTGGCTCAGTAGCACCACTACTGACCGAGTGGGTCAAGTCCTGAAGGACATAGCTGCTAGACTGGGTATATGGCAGGTGGTGAGGGAACCAACAAGAGTGAAAAACCTACTTGACCTCGTCCTCACCAATCTGCCTGTCGCAGATGCATCTGTTGATGACAGTATTGGTAGGAGTGACCACCGCACAGTCCTTGTGGAGACAAAGTTCCATCTTCACATTGAGGATACCCTTCATTGTGTTGTGTGACACTACCACCGTGTTAAATGTGATAGATTTCAAACAGATCTAGCAACTCAAAACTGGGCATCCTTGAGGCACTGTGGGCCATCAGCAGAAGCAGAAATGTATTCAACCATAATTTGTAACCTCATGGCCCGGCATATCCCCCACTCTACCATTACCATTAAGCCGAGGGACCAATCCATGGTTCAATGAGAAGTGCAGGAGTGTATGCCAGGAGCAGCACCAGGCATACCTAAAATTGAGGTGTCAACCTGGTGAAGCTACAACACAGGACTACTTGCATGCCAAAAAGCTGAAGTGGCATGCGATAGACAGGGCTAAATGAGCCCCCAATCAATGGATCAGATCTAAGCTCTGCAGTCCTGTCACATCCAGTCATGAATGGTGGTGGACAATTAAACAACTAACAGGAGGAGGAGGCTGCACAGATATCCCCATCCTCAATGATGGGGGAGCCCAGCACATCAGTGTAAAAGACAAGGCTGAAGCATTTGCATCCATCTTCAGCCAGAAGTGCCAAGTGAATGATCCATCTCGGCCTCCTCCTGAGATCCCCAGCATCACTGATGCCAGTTTTCAGCCAATCTGATTCACTCCATGGGACATCAAGTAACAGTTGAAGGCACTGGATACTGCAAAGGCTGTGGGCCCTGACAACATTCCGGCAATAGTGCTGAAGACTTGTGCTCCAGAACTAGCCACACCCCTAGCCAAGCTGTTCCAGTACAACACTGGCATCTACCCAGCAATGTGGAAAATTACCCAGGTATGTCCTGTACACAAAAAGTAGGGCAAATCCAACCTGGCCAATTACTGCCACATCAGTCTACTCTCGATCATCAGCAAAGTGATGGAAGAGGTTGTCGACAGTGCCATCAAGGGGCACTTGCTTTGCAATAAACTGCTCACTGATGCTCAGTTTAGGTTCCACCAGGGCCACTTAGTTCCTGTCCTCATTACAGCCTTGGTCCAAACATGGACAAAAGAGCTGAACTCCAGAGGTGAGGTGAGAGTGACTGCCCTTGACATCAAGGCAGCTTTTGACCAAGTATGGCATCAAGGACCCCTAGCAAAACTGGAGTTAATGGGAATCGGGGGAAAACTCTCCACTGACTGGAGTCAAACCTAGTACAAAGGAAGATGGTTGTGGTTGTTGGATGTCAATCATCTCAGTCCCAGGACATCACTGCAGGATTTCCTCAGGGTAGTGTCCTAGGCTCAACTATCTTCAGCTACTTCATCAATGACCTTCCCTTCATCATAAGGTCAGAATTTTCGCTGATGATTGCACAATGTTCAGCACCATTTGCAACTCCTCAGATACTGAAGCAGTTTGTGTCCAGATGCAGTAAGACCTGGACAAAATCCAGGCTTGGGCTGAGAAGTGGCAAGTAACTTTCATGCAACACAAGTGCCAGGCAATGACCATCTCAAACAAGAGACAATCTCCCTTGACATTCAATGGCATTGCCTTTGCTGAATCCCCTACTACAACATCCTGGGGGTTACCATTGACCAGAAACTGAACTGGACCAGCCATATAAATACCGTGACTACAAGAGCAGGTCAGAGGCTGGGAATTCTGCAGCAAGTAACTCACCTCCTGACTCCCCAAAGCCTGTTCACTATCTACAAGGCACAAGTGAGGAATGTAATGGAATACTCTCCACTTGCCTGGATGGGTGCAGCTCCAACATCACTCAAGAAGCTCGACAGCATGCAGGACAAAGCAGCCTGATTGATTGGCACCTCATCCACCACCTTCAACATTCACTCCCTTCATCACAGATACATAGTGGCAGCAGTGTGTACCATCTACAAGATGCACTGCAGCAACTCACCAAGGCTCCTTCAACAGCACCTTCCAAACCCATTACCTCTACCACCTAGAAGGGCAAGGGCAGCAGATGCATGGAAACACCACCACCTGCAAGTTACCCTCCAAGTCACACACCATCCTGACTTGGAACTATATTGCCGTTCCTTCAATGTCGCTGGTCAAAATCCTGGAACTCCCTCCCTAACAAGACTGCAGTGGTTCAAGAAGGCAGCTCAAGGACTGCAGCAGTTCAAGAAGGTGCCACCACCTTCTCAAGGGCAATTAGGGATGGGCAATAAATGCTGTCATAGCCGGCAATGCCCACATCGCATGAACAAAGTTAAAAAAGGTCCCACAGATAGCAATGATGAAGTAACCAGACAATATGTTTTAGTGATGTTGGCTGAGGGATAAAAGTTGTTCAGGGCAGATATGTTACTGTATGCAAACATACAGTTAGATGTGTGCTTCAGGTATTACAGAATAATATCTAGAAGTAAAGGTATGTGGTTTTTTAGGGGTGGATTATTTCTGACCTCTTGGACTCCCAAAACTGTATGAGCTGCATAATCAATGAAAACAAATTTTGTTGACCATAGGAGATTATATTACAACAAACAAATCACCACTTGGGAGGACTTATTACTATCAATCAAAGGAAAATAACAGGAGGGAGTTTTACTGAACTTCAGATGCATTAAGGCAGATGGTAATAATATGTGTACTGTGGCACAAACCTACCATCACAGGGTTGTGAGGTAACCTAGCTAGTGCAATATAGTGATGAATGACTAGTAAGTTTGTGTTGTGGGCCTGTGCCCACTAGGCAGGGGAGTGAAATTGCTTGAAACTACAAGATGTAGAACACTTCCAGCCAGTGGAGAGAGAAGAATTTATCCCCATTAGTCCAAAATGGATATAAACCAACCCTAAAAGTGAAAAGGTGTTAACCCATTGTATGATCGGTTCCTCTTTGTCTTCTGAGTTTACTGGAGAGATCAATGGGATTAATTATGAGTCAATCATTTGCTTCTATTGCACTGTTCAATGAAATCTTAAATGTTATGAATCAGTTTTTTTTTTATTTGGCCTCCTTATCTCGAGAGACAATGGATAAGCGCCTGGAGGTGGTCAGTGGTTTGTGAAGCAGTGCCTGGAGTGGCTATAATGGCCAATTCTAGAGTGACAGGCTCTTCCACAGGTGCTGCAGAGAAATTTGTTTGTCGGGGCTGTTACACAGTTGGCTCTCCCCTTGCGCGTCTGTCTTTTTTCCTGCCAACTACTAAGTCTCTTCGACTCGCCACACTTTAGCCCCGTCTTTATGGCTGCCCGCCAGTTATATCATTTAAAAATAGAATTGGATAAGCATTTGCAAAGAATATAAAAGAAGTTATCAGGAAATGGGATTAGAATGCACCACCACAGCTCTGGCACAAACATAATGGGCTGAAAGGTCTCCTTCGGTGCCGTAAATTCTATGCTTTTAGAAATCAATTATTACAGTAGATTTCCACCCACTTCTCTTGTTTTCTTTATTCTGAACAAAATGTCTCCTTAGCCTTTTAAAACAACACATCCTCAAGTCAACCAACAGTTGCTTCATCGATGACCTTCCCTCCATCAGACATTCAGAACTGGGCTGTTCATGGACAATTTCACAGTGTTCAGCTCCATTCAGAAGTCTTCCAATACTGCAGCAGCTCAAGTCAACTTACAACAGATCCGGGATAACATGCATCTTGGGCTGACAAGAATCAGATAACATTCACACCACATAAATTCCGGCTAATGACCATCACGAACAAGAAAGCACTAAGTCCCCTTGACTTGCAATGCACCATCATTGATGAGTTTTCCCATCAAGATTTGGGAAGTGGGGTTACCAGATGCTTAACTAAATCAGCCATACCAACTCTGTGGCTACCAGAGAAATATAGTGGCTGGTACTTCACCTCTCAATCCCTCAAAACCTATTGATGATCTAGAAGGCTCAAGTCAGGAGTATGATGGGATACTTACCACAGATCTGGATGGATGCAGCTGCAACAAAACTCAAGAGATTTGACACTATCCAGAGTGATATTTGATTAATTAGTGCCCCTTGTCCAGCCCCTTCATCATGAGGATACTATGTTGCAATACAATCTATAGGATGCACTGCAGCAACTTACCAAAGTTCAATAATACCTCCCTGTCCTACAACATCTACCACCAAGAAGAACGAGCAATAATGACATGGGAACACCATCATCTCAAAGTTCACTTCCAATATCTCACATTTCTGACTTGGATATAGCTATTCCTTCAATGTAGCTGGCTCAATATCCTGGAATCCCCCATCTTAGCACCATTATTGGAGGTCATCATCACAAGACTTCAGTGGCTCAAGGAGAAGCCCACCACCACACTGTCAGGGAAATAATTGCAGTTTTGCCAGCATTGCTTGCACCCCAAAATCAAATTAAGTTTTTTTTAAATAATGTGCAGCTTTATAACCGCATTGACACATTACTAATTGCTTTTGTTATATATTGGATAGGGGAGACGGTGGCATAGTGGTAATGTCACTGAACTAGTATCCAGAGGGCCAGACTAATGCCCTGGTGACATGAGTTCAAATCCCACCACAGCAGCTGGTGGAATTTAAATTCAATTAATAAAAAAAATCTGGAATTGAAAGTTAGTTTCAGGGCACCATTACTGAGACTATCAATTGTTGTAAAAACCCATCTGGTTCACAAATGTCCTTTAGGGAAGGAAATCTGCTGTCCTAACCTGGTCTGGGCTACATTGACTCCAGACCCAAAGCAATGTCGTTGACTCTTTTAAACAAAAATGCCTTATGAAATGGCCTAGCCACTCAGTTCAAGGGCAATTAGGGATGGGCAAAAATTGCTGGCCTATCCAGTGACCCCCACATCCCACAAAATGAATTTAAAAAAAAGAAAACTTAAAAAGGATAAAAATCACAGGGCTCTGGGGAAACAGGAGGGGAGTTGCACTAGTTGATATCTTTTCCAGAGAGCGGCTTAGGTATGATGAGTCAAATGGTCTGCTGCTGCTTTATGATTCTCACAGCTCAAATTAACTGACAATTTATTTGAGCATACAACTCTTGTTTAGATGAACACACGTGTAATTTATTCCAATAACCTAGCACAGAAAGCATATTCAGTGATCCAGCACAAAATATCAATGAAAATTTTGGTAGTCACAAAAATGTATGCTGGTCTCTTCAAGATGTGCAAAACCAGAAAATATGGTCATTGCATTGATGAAATTGTGGACAGGTCATGACCATTCGGCCCATCGAGTCCATGCCAGATCTCTGCAGCGTAATCCAGTCAGTCCACTCCCCTGCTCTACACCCATATCCCTGCAAGTTTCTTTTCTTCAAGTGGCCATCCAGTTTTCTTTAGAAGTCATTCATCATTTCCTCTTCCACCACCCTCGTGAGCAGAAAGTTCCAGGTTGTTACCACTCACTGCGTAAAAAAAGTTCTTCTTCACATTCCCCTTCATCTCTTACCCAAGACCTTCAATTGGTGTCCTCTAGTCCTTTTACTGTCAGTTAATAGTTTTTCCTTGTCTACCTTATCTAAGCCTGTCATAATCTTGTACACCTCTATCAAATCTCCCCTTAATCTCCTTTGCTCTAAGGAGAACAACTCCAGCTTCTCCAACCTAACCTTGTAAGTAAAATCCCTAATTCCTGGAACCATTCTGGTAAATCTCCTCTGCACCATCTCAAGGACCTTCACATCCTTCCTGATGTGTGGTGAACTGAACTGGACACAATACTCTAGTTGGGGCCTAACCAGAGCTTTATAAAGGTTCACCATAACTTCCCTGTTTTTGTACTCAATACCTCTATTTATGAAGCCCAAGATCCCACATGCTTTGCTAACCACTCTCTCAATATGTCCTGCCACCTTCAAAGATCGAAGCACATGCCCACCAGGTCCCTTTGTTCCTGCACACTCTTTAGAACTGTGCCATTAAGTATATATTGCCTCACCCTATCCCATCTGCCAAAATGCATCACCTCACACTTGTCTATATCAAATTCCATCTGCCACTTCTATGCGCATTCTGCTAGCCTATCTATGTTCTGTATCATCCTCACTGTTTGCCACTCCTCCAAGTTTGGTGTCATCAACAACTTTTGAGATTATACTGTTTTCCAAGATCCAAGTCATTTATATACAGCAAAAAAAGCAGTGGTCATGGCACTGATCCTTGGGGAACATCACTGTCTACCATCCTCCAGTCTGAAAAACAGTCATTTACCACGACTCGCTGTTTTCTGTCCTTCAGCCATTTTTTTTATCTAAGGTGACACTGGCCCTTCTAGTCTATGAGCCTCAATTTTGTTAACCATCCTTTATGTGGTAATTTGTCAAAGGCTTTCTTAAAATCCATAGACAACATCCACCACATTCCCTTCATCAACCTTCACTGTTACATCAAAAAATTCAAATAGTCAAGAATGATCTACGTTTTACAAATCTATGTTGGTTATCCTTAATTAACTTGAACCTCTCCATTTCTGATTATTATTTCTAAACTAACTAGACTGTCCTTACATCCTTTCTTAATAAGGGGGTCACATTTGCCATTCTCCAATCCTCTGGCACCTCCCCATATCTAGAGAAAATTGGAAGATTATGGCAAACCCTTCCGCTATCTCCACTCCTACTTCCTTTAGCATCTTGGGATGCAAGCCATCCAGCCCAGGTGATTTATCTAACCTAAGCATAGCCAGCCTTTTCAGTACCTTCTCCCCATCAATTTTTACCCTCTCCATTGCCTCTGTTCTCTCCACTTCCACTGATATTTTGGCAGATTCCTCTTCTTTAGTAAACACTAATACAAAGTACTGATTAAGTATTCTAGCCTTGCCATGCACCTCTAAGCATATATTACACTTTTTGTCCCTAATAGGTCCCACACCACCTGTTTATTATTTACATGCCTGTAGAAGATTTTTGGGTTCCCTTTTATGTTGACTGCCATTCAATTCTTATATTCTCTCTTTGCCAGTCTTATTAGGAGTGGAATTGAGATTTACATTGATAAGTAAAAACAGAACAGATGAAATTCTCTTTGAAATAGTATGGTCATTGCATTGATGAAATTGTGGACATGTCATGTCATTCAAAGCAATTGGACAGTAATTAAAAACCAAATGAAATTGTGGTGTGGGGTGGGGGGGGGGGGGGGGGTGTGGGGTGGTGTTCTCACTTATCATTGTGTTTGTAAGGAAACTTTACATAACTTTCTTTCAGACGATTGAATAAGTTCGATGGAGCTATTAGGACAAGATCTACATGATCTGTTGAATGCATAAACTTTGGATGTTCTATGTACTTGTTAATAAATTTATTAAAGGATAGGATGAAATTTTTGATTGCTTTCTACTGAGTATTGTTTCAAGTGTATTTATTGCTGTTCTGTAAATCCAAAAAGTTAGCTCTTATGACCCATTAGATCAATTCAGCACTGATACACAGTAATGTGTGATTTGTTAATAACTCTTCAAATGAAATAGGCAGTATGAAGACGAATGGGAGTGATAAAATGTCCACAAATAATTACTTGAATAAATTAAATATCTTGCTTGGCATGTTGATGAAATATATAATTATCACTTCACATCCCTTTCTAGAAATTTTGCTGTCCTAAAGAGAGTAGTACATAAACCTATGTTATTGATTTTCTTTCTTAGAAACAATAAATATAAGCCTTTTGCTGCTGATACAGCAATACAGCTAATCCTCCAGTAAAGACTGCATCTGTCAAGTTTTACAATACCATTTTACACTGAATCAATCAATCATTCTTCATTGAAAATCCTGATATCGATCCTGCTTGGATTACCTATTGTCAATTCATTAATATAAAACCTGTCCACCTTCCATTCCTAACATTACAAAACATGGACTATATCAGCAGTAAGTATTTTATGTGCAGTGGCATTTATCATCTAGTCTTTAAAGTGTAATGGACTCCAGCAATAAACCAATGATGATTAATGAGTGACACCTTCCTCCCTAAAGCAATTGTTCACTTTGCCTCCCAGTCCCTCTGTAGTTAGAATTAGCTCCATTGTGCACATTGTGCATTGCTCATTGGAATTGCTAATAGTACCAGTGGAGCACCCATCAGGCAAACCTATCCCTTTGCTAATTTGGCTGGATGTCAATTGGAGAGTCTCCTATTGACATATTTATGTAACAGAAATGATACCTCAGTTCCAACCACTCAGCTAGTCTTGTAGAGATGGGGGGGGCTACAAAAAGAAATGCATAAAAGGGGACAAAAGGGGGAGATAAGATTCTCTTTTATAATAATACAAAATGCAATGTCCAGAAGTAGAAGAAGCATTTGTGAATCATTAGTGCACAATTAACACAAAATAACCCAGAATATTAAATGCACTAAGACAAATAGGGGTAATTGTAACTTTGTACAATAACAAAACATGGGCAATGGCGAATCAGCAGCCTCCTTACAAAGCAATGGAAATAAAAATGAGGAAAAATGTTAAAAAGTGCTACGGACTCCATTATTCTACTTTTCACACTATCAAAGTCAAATTTACCTCCATTGATGGGTTTTCTCAATATTTTAATTTTAACACACTACACAGGGGAAAATAAATGTGTAAATATTAAATAAATCTGTAAAGAATTTAAAGTTTTGAACTTCAAGTTCCAATATAAAAATACTTTAAAATTGCAGAATGTGAACATGTAAACCAAATCTGAAGTAGCTCTAATCCTTGAACAATCAATTTCTTCCATGGCCTTAAATAAGTCCTTTTCATTTATCGTCCTTTCGCAAAAGTTTACCTGCTTATGTATTGTGAGACTTAGATCTTTTATACACAGGACTTTTTCTGAAAGAAGCATTTTTACTTTGAAAATGCTATTTAAAAAATTGGATACAAGATTTTAAACTCTACTTTCTTCCTTTCCCAATACTTTTAGCCTCACACTCAAAAAGCCAAACGAGTTACATGTTTTAAAAAAATGAAGTTTTGCTCACAATCTTTAAGGGTTGATAATGACTCTTTCAAAAATATTCAGCTTTGGTATTTTGTTCTTGTTCTTAGCTGTTGATTTTTCAGTAAACACTAATTATATCATCAGGGGAAAATGGCTTGCTGGTGTTACCGAACCCTGAGGTGCAAGGAAATATTCCACTACCGTAAAATATATTTGGCAGTTTGTCTCAAAAACACAACCAAGGTGGGAGGAGTGCACTGTTAATTCAGTCCCACTTCTCCATGGGTCACAGCATATAAATACATTTTTCCCATTTACCGAAACAGTCAATTACTCTATTTGTCCCCAGAATAAAGCACACCAACCAGGTTTCTTTAATCAACAACAAAATTAACTATTTATTATAAAACCAAGTCTTAACCAATAATGAAGTAAATCTATATACGAATTGAGATATTAAAGCCTCTTATTTTTCCTGGCCCTCATGCACACACACATACACACAAAAACTGGTTAACTGGGGAAGATAAAGGATTTTGGTTTACAACTGTTTCATAGGAATGAAAGGAATAATAAAATAACTTAGTCTGTCATGATTAGGGAGTAAGATTTTCAGTTTGGCAAGGTGTCCCAAAGTCAAATAGTTGGATGCCACTTGAAGTCTTTCCAGGTGAGGTTGGTGAACAGTCTGTGATGGGTAGGCATTCAAGGAAATTCAGCTGCAGCAAGCTTTACATAGGTCTTCTATCAGGGGTGTAGCAACAGGTCTTCTTAGGTCTTACAGCTGCAGTATAGCAGTAGAAGGTTTCTTCAAATTTCAGGATTTCTTAAAACATAGAAGGCAACAGGAACCACACTTGATGCAGGGATTCTTCAGGGACAGGAAGCAATAGGAATCTGCCACATTTGAAATACAGGGTTTCTTCTCAAGAGACGCAGGATTCCTTTACAGAGAGGTAATACTTTTCTGGTTCTTCTTCTGATCTCCAGGCAGGTCAGAATCAAATTTCAGAATGTCTACTTTTTGTCCAAACTCATTGGCTTTTAATGTTCCAAACTGAAAGCAAAACCTTCCTGAAACAGGTCACATGCCCAGTCATAAAGTCTCACTTGTCACTCAAAGAGTAAGGATCCAGGGTGAGCTAGCAAATTGGATACAAAATTGGCTTGGTGATAGGAGGCAGAGGGTGGTAGTGGAGGGTTGTTTTTCAGATTGGAGGCCGGTGACCAGTGGTGTGCCACAGGGATCGGTGCTGGGCCCTCTATTGTTTGTCATATATATTAATGACTTGGATGTGAATGTAAGGAGCATGATTAGTAAGTTTGCAGAGGACACCAAAATTGGTGGTATAGTGGACAGTGAAGAAGGTTGTCTAAGGTTACAATAGGATATAGATCAACTGGGAAAGTGGGCAAGGGAGTGGCAAATGGAATTTAACACAGACAAGTGTGAAGTGATGCATTTTGGGAAGTTAAACCAGGGCAGGACATATACAGTGAATGGCAGGGCCCTGGGGAGTGTTCTTGAGCAGAGACATCTTGGGGTGCAAGTACATAGTTCCCTGAAAATGGCAACACAGGTAGACAGGGTGGTGAAGGTGGCGTATGGCATGCTTGCCTTCATCAGCCGAGGCATTGAGTACAAGAGTTGGGATGTCGTGTTACAATTGTACATAACATTGGTTAGGCCGCATTTGGAGTACTGTGTGCAGTTCAGGTCGCCGCACTACAGGAAAGATGTGATTAAGCTAGAGAGGGTGCAGAAAAGATTCACAAGGATGTTGCCTGGTTTGGAGGGCTTGAGTTATAAAGAGAGATTGGATAGGCTGGGTCTGTTTTCCTTGGAGCAAAGGAGGCTGAGAGGGGACATGATAGAGGTATATAAAATTATGAGAGGCATAGATAGGGTAGAAAGCCAGAGTCTGTTTCCCTTGGTACGGGTGACTAAAATGAGAGGGCATAGATTTAAGGTGAGAGGGAGGAGATTTAAAGTAGATCAAAGGGGTAAATTTTTAGTGGGTATCTGGAATGAGCTGCCAGAGGAGGTGGTGGAGGCAGGAACAGTAGCGACATTTAAGAGGCATCTGGACAGATACTTAAATGAGCAAGGCATAGAGGGATATGGAATTAATGCAGGCAGGTGGGATTAGTGTAGATAGGCATTATGGTCGGCATGGACGTTGTGGATCAAAGGGCCTGTTTCTATCCTGTACGACTCTATAGCTCTAAAGTCAAACCCCTTTGCTGGTTTCCCTGAAAATACCTGCTTTCCTGTCCTTCTACAAGTTCAGCTTTTGGTTGAACTTCCTTTCAAAACATCCATAGTGTTCAACTATTTGCAGGTGTCTCAATGTCCACTGAAAATCCTTTTTCAGTTTGAAAAACATAGAATCTTAAGTTTTAATGAAAAACAAAATCCTTGTAACACACGCAAAAAGTCAAATGTGATACATGTTTAGAAAAAATGAAGTTTCACTCACAATTTTTGAGGATTGATAGTGACCCTTTCAAAAATATTCAGCTTTGGTATTTTGTTCTTGTTCTTAACTGTTAATTTTTCAGTGAACACTGATTATATCATCAGGGGAAAATGGCTTGCTGGTGCTACTGAACCCTGAGGTGGAAGGAAATATTCCACCATCATAAAATATATTTAGCAGTTTGTCCCAAAAACTAGTGAAAGCTTCCTGGCAAAGGTAGTCAACTTAAAATATCAGTCATGGCAAGGATTTAAATATGAACCCTTTGAATTGGAGCCAAGAACGTCTGCAAGAACTACCGACTCTGAACTGTGATATTAAAGTACTAACTGGTCAGTTTTTGCAAAATGAGTTAATCTTATTTTCCCTTACTTCTTATTTGAATGTATGTTATTTTTTTACCAGTGGCCTGTCAAAGGTTTTTAAAGAACATTACAATTATGATATTTTAAGTAAAACAGTCAGAATTCATACTCCGTCACACCTGCATGTTATTCGAAACACACAAATATCTACTGAAGCCCCTATTTAGGCACTTTCTGAGACTACAAGGAATAAGGTAATTAGGAAAAGAACCAGATGCAGTATGTGGAAAAGAAACATACACGGAAAAGAACTGTATGCAGGAAGTTATGATGATCTGAAATGCAATTGGAAGCAGATTCAATAACAACTTTCTAAAGGGGATTGGATAAATACTTGGTGTATAGGTTTGTATGGAGAAAGAGTAGGACTAATTGGTTAGCTCTTTCAAAGAGCCAGCACAGTCATGATGGGCCAAACAGCCTCCTTCTGTGCAGTATCATTTGATGAATATATGAAGGGTTTCAAATGTAAAGGTTATTTTGCTCAGAACAAAGACCGTTCGTTCATACATTACTTCCTAAAAGTGACTGGACAAAACTTCCAGTATTCTCATAAGACTTTATTTTTAAAACCCATTCATTAACAATTTCATCCTTACATCATTACAAAGGACAGATTTTCTTTAAAAAATAGTTATCAATAACAAAGACTCTGGGAGATTTCATTTAACTAAGGTCAACAAGGAAGAGGGGTCGCAGTTAGCTCACAATATATTCTGGGAACCAGGATAACTGAATTGAAGGGAAATAGTTAAGTATATTAGATCTGCTGCTTTTTTTTTTCTCAGCAATAATGCGATGGAGTCTTCATGCCAAATCACAAGCATTTACAATCAATCATCAAGCCTTTAGTCTTCCCTGCAGCTTAAATCATACTAAACTTTGCAAATCTACACTTGCATAAAATAATTTCAGGTCTTTGTCATCAAGGATTTGCCTTTGAATGCACTGGTTGATTATTTCAGTACTGGAATGCTGTCTGATTGCCACCTCTGATCAGTCTTCTCACTAGGAGTACTTCATTTTCTGCAATGCTTCTGCTCGAACAGCAAGACTCTTAGCACAAATGGTCAGAAGCACAATCAGGACACCCACCAGGAGAGTAAGGAGAGGCCAGAGCACACAGTGCAAAAGAACATTTTCATCATGGGCACGTTTCAAAAGCACATCATCAGGTCTAGAAAAAAATCCAAAACACAGGACTTAGTGAACAGTACATTTGTTGAATAAAGAATATACAAATTAATGTTTCAACCTGAACCATTAGGGAAGCAAATTGCTGCTTATTTGATTGCTTGGTAATAGTTTTTAAAATCAAGGAATACTGCATGTTGAGGTTCTATATTCACGTATTCATGGCAAAATATCCTTTTTAAAAAATGTCTAACCAAACTTTTTTTTTGCTTGCACTAATTTACTAACAGTGCCTCATCTCCTGATCAGGGCTGCCATTCTTGTAAAGTTTCCAGGAGTCGAGGCCAGTCAAGGGATCATCACTTTTATAGTGACCACCCTCAAAAACACTGAAGGTAGGATTTCAGATTGGGACACCACCCTCTGTAGTGGTTTTGCTAGATACAACGCAATTATTTTTAATTAAGTACAAGAGATCTTTCCCTATGCATCTCAATAAGACAGTATTTGTCTTGTGTGGCCTGAATCTTTTATAGATGAAAAGCTAATTGTACCCATTCATATTCTGCAATTCAGAGTGAAAGCTCTCTCTAGACTATTTTCCCATAATGTTTTATAGCCTCTGTCCAGTTTATTTGAACTACTGTACCCATATTTTTCAAACTGTTAAGTAACTTTATCTAATATAGCAACATTGTTTTGAGAACAGCAAAGTTGCTCTTACGACATACATTCATTAAAACAACGATCAATTGAGAATCCAGCTAATGGAATTTAGATTGTGGCAATCATCAAATAATCCTAAATATTCTACCCTATCTTTAAGGAAAAAAGCATGACTCTTCTAAAACAAAATTGCCATGTATAATTATTTTCATTGCTAATTTCGGTAGTGATAAAAATATAGCTGCAGACTATTAATATTAAAGATTTTTCCCCAAAAATTCTAGTTAGAGGCAGTGGGTTTATTCTATTACTTTTGTACAATAAACTTCAAGACCTTTAAGCGGGATTTTAACTCCCTCCACCAATAGAAATTAGGAGTTAGCGGTGTGCAGTTCTGTTTGAATACTATTGTCTTTACTTCAAACATTGGAGAAATTCGCCTGACTGAGGCTTTATAAACTTTTCCTCACTATCAGAAACTGAAAAGAATAGTGTCCAATTATTAATTATAATTGCAAATTTCATCAATGATTTGTGTACAATGATCACAGTGGGATATAATTATATAATAATATAGCAATTCTACTTCTTTCCCCTCCTTTAAAACGCTCCTTAAAACCTACCTCTTTGACCAAGCTTTTGGTCATCTGCCCTAATATCTTATGTGGCTTGATATCAAATTTGGTTTAATGACACTCCTATGAAGTGCCTTGGGTGTTTTATTATGTTAAAGGCGCTATGTAAATGCAAGTTTTTGTAAGGTATTATATTCGTGATTAACATATTGGCATTAAGCGTCATCTGGGTGAAGCTCAGACAGGAAAATCTGGCATGGATGAATCACACAACCCTTACAGAACCAATTGATTTTTCTTCTATTCATTTCAATATAAGGAAGATCAAGTGGGTTCAGTTACTAATGCGCAAACTGTGACACAGGATTTTCCTTTGTGCTTCACCTAGACAATGCTCAACACCCAAACAGTAGAGACAAAAATCTACCCCACTGCATTTGTACGTTCATGTCAAAACACAATTAGAAGTCACATCATTCAACTAATGTGCTTTCGGGAAATTTGTTATACTATATATTTCATACAAAGTATTAAATACAAGGTGCTTTGTACATGAAATTTGTTGCTGTAGATGCACAGTGAATTTTAATAGTCTTACCTTCGTTGCTGATTAATGTAGCATATAAAAGTCTGTGAGCCTATTTCTTCCTTCCAATAATCATGCCAACTCATAACATTTTCTGAGTTTTTCTGATTGTCTCTTTCACAAGGAGGAATATAGGAACACTGTATAAAGTGAGAAATGTGTTATCACATTGGGCTTTTACTGCAAATCACATGAAATGAATAAGGTTTTAAGTAAAACCTATTAATAAGTAGCAGTACATTTAACTAGTTCATTATTTTTTGTTGGCCATACTTGAACACTGAAATGTAATCCTGTCACTCAGGCACTTCTCCAGCGACTTTACCTCACATGCATGACTGTGCAGTATATGGGCCAAACCTTGCAACCAACAGAAATGTAGGGTACAAAAATAAAAAAAAGTTTTGGTCAGCATCTGTAAAGACAAAAAAAGATGAGTTTATGCTGGTTCCCTGCATTAGAACTCAGTAGGTTAGGAAAAAGGAGAGAGATAGAAAAATTAACAGGTAAGTCAATCGCAGAGAAAGAAAATCCCAATCTTTTGGTTTTCATTTTGGATGAAGCGCACACAGCCAAAACGGGACTTGTCATTTCTCTTTACAGATGCTTGTGGACTGCAGAATTTGGCAGTCACCCGAAGGAATAGTTTAAATAGTTTAATAATTTAAATGGTCAATTTACAAGATATTTATGGATGAGACAGGTCATTCAAACTACCATACATGCTCGTGTAAAAGTTGACCCATGACCTTAGGCCAAAAAATCTTGAGTATTTCCTATATCTTGTGGAAATGTCAGCCTTAACTTTCAGAGCACAGACAGAACATTCGAATCACGCACTAGTATAAATTTCCGAATGTTCAGCTAGGACCCCCACATTTTTTTCCAATATGGTGCCAAGGTAGGTTATGTAAAGAAAAAAAGTTTGCTCATCTGACATGCTTAAATCGCACCTAGTGGATGATATTTTCACTGAGGTTCTTTCACATAATACCAACATTGCAGTGATTCCCAGCAGCCTTATCAGTGTGGCCCAACCATTAGATGTCAGTACTTGTCTGCCTGGTGGCTATTACTTTGTTAATCAAAGTTCGAGAATATGGCTCCTATAAAGGTCAACTCCCAAATTTTAGTCTCAAAAATTCAACTTTTACACGAGTATCTATGGTACCTTAATTCATTCATCTAGAAAAATCTTACAGCCCCTACTGCAGCATCTAATTGTTGAGTGTCTCCAAGGTTTTCACCTTCATTACTGAATCTGGAAGTTTATTCCATGTGTTGATCAATCTTTCTTAATATCAACTTATAACAGTCCTAATTGTTTCTTTTACTAGTTTAAACCTGTATGCATTTGTCCTACTTTTGTAAGTTACTTTAAAGTAATATTCCAGATTTATATTTGCCATTCCCTTAACTTATATAGATTGACAAGATCACTCTCAGATATTTTCTTTCCAAGCTGTAAAGCCTAAGTTTCTCCAGCCTTTCCTCATATCAAACCCTTTGCACCAGGGGATCAGGTTTGTGACTCTTCTTTGTACTGCTACCAATGCCTGTACATCTCCCTTGAGGTGGCCTGATGGTATCCATAATCACCACACTCAACAATTGGGAAGTTCAACAGTAGCACAGACTTCTGCTGCGCAACCAACTGTTTCATTTATCTCTTGAAAAAGTACATGAAGTTGCCAGGCTTCTAGAACAGTGGATCCATTACACCCTGAAGACAGGTGGCACAATACCAAAAGCAGTAGAATGCAAGTTTGTGATCAAAACAAGAACTTAAACTTTACTGCAACACAGATAGTCTTTGTATATCAAACAGTTATAGTTCTTAATGTTTCTTTTGGTGATTTTTCATATTGCCAGCAGATGAAGAACAGACAAAGTGAATTATCAGAAGGGACCATGAACAGCACTGCCCAAGCGTAAGCAATAAATGCTAGCACAACTACAGGCCTTCTTTCTTCAGGTGTACCCATTGTAAATGTTCTGAATGGTACCTGAAACAAATGTGTGTATTAAAAATGAATGACTACTGTGACATGTACAGACATGGCCAGAGAAGCTGGAGTCATTGAGAAGTAATATTTTGGACAATTTCAATATTTCCAATCTAAAGAGGTTAAACATACAAATGCACTGAACCAAAAATACAGCAAGGAAATGAATTCATGACTCATATCTTTCCCCATGGATATAGCCATTTCCTGTGAGCGGAGCAGCCTTTTCCCCTGGGGCAGCATAACATCTGTTGTTACAGGAGCTGCTTCAATTTCTATTTGTGCTATGGCCACATTACTAACTGGGTCTAGTGCATGCTTGTTCATAAATAAATGCAATGCATGTTGTGATGCTTGGCTACTAAGACCAGAAAGATCGGAGGGTTTGACTCTTGATCTGTGCTGAGTTAATCTTCTCAGGGACAAAAGGGGGAGAGAGATCAAACAAATTAAATATCCTGTTTGGTTGCTATCTTTCCAGAAAACCAGCCTGGCGGACATTTAGCGTGGACAGGTTTGGTTGAATAACTTGGTTAACACACATGCCTACAATCTCAAATTAAGGCTGCAATTCGGCAAGGCTGTTAGTGTCTATGGAAACCATAGAATGAATCAATGCCTCGAGGATTGGAAGGAAAACATTAAGAGGAGAATAATACATTTGGTTCTATCAGGATAGTGCATTAGTTATATTGTGAAATACCTGTGAAAAATAATATCCTTTCCATAATACTTCTCTAAATGGAGAGAGGCCCTTTAGACTAAATAGAATACCATTGTAACTGCATTTTCCCCAAGCATCTATGGGGATTTCCAGATAATGTGGGTCATTTTTCTCAATTTTGTATTTTCTGAAAATGTTACAGAAATCCGAACTACATGTTTCCTATTTATAGATTAAAATATGCTGCTTACTAATAACAAATGCTTCAAATGCAATCAGTTTCATTCTAGTAGGGAAAGATTTTTCTGTATTATAATTTCTGTGAATCACAAAGATCATGAAACCCATCACTACCTATAAACAATGTAGATTTAGTAAGTTATATAAAACTGCAAAAAATTTTTAAAAATGCAAATTATTTGAAACAAATTTTTCAGTGCTACTAGTAAACTTTAAAAAGTAAAAAATGTACTTTTTAAGGATCTGCGAGATTAGCCACTGGGTTTGTAATATTATTTGATATCACTGATTGGGATAATGTTAGAGTAAAGGGAAAGGAGGGGAAGGAATTTCTGAAATGTGTTCAGGAGAACTTCCTTGACCAGTAAGTTATCGGACCAACTAGGAAGGAGGCATTGCTGGATCTGGTTCTGGGGAATGAGACAGGCCAAATGGACCAAGTGTCTGTGGGGGAACACTCGTGTAAGAGTGATCATTGTATCATAAGGTTTAGTTTAGCAATGGAGAAGAGCAAAGAACAAACTAAAGTAGAACTTCTAAATTGGAAGAGGGCTAACCTCAATGGAATGAGAGGGGATCTAGCCAGGTAAAATGGAACCAAAGATTGACAGGGAAAATAGGTGATCTTTAAGGAGGAGCTGTTTCAATACCAGCTAGGTATATTCCAACAAGGGGAAAAGGTAAGGGAACCAAAGCCAGGGCTCCTTGGATGACAAGGGAGAGAAAGAGAGAGAATATGATGAGAAAAAAATAGGGTGTATGATGCATGTCAGGTGAATTCTTCAAGCGAGAACCAGACCAAATACAATAAGTTGAGAGGGGAAATGAAGAGGAAAATAACACTGGCAAAGAGAGAGTATGAGAATAGAATGGCAGTTAACATTAAAGGGAATCCAAAAATCTTCTGCTAGCATGTAAATAGTAAGCGGGTATTAAAAGCTGGGGTGGGGCCTATTAGGGTGATGTATGCGAAGGGACACCAAAAACACATCTTTCTTGATTTAACATTGCTGAAAAGCGTGAAGGAACTTATCACGCATCATTGTGATACAATTAACAACTGCTAATTTCAGTGCTCATGAGCTGAAAACTTTATTTGCAAGACAGCCATTTTAACCAATGCTTTTATTATAAATCCCTGGCTCTCTGCAATGATAGATGGAGGCAATAGTGAATATTGAAGAAGGAAAACACCGCTTAAACAGAAATACACATTCTAGGGAGGTCCAATGATTTCTGAAATAGAAAACACAAGAAAGGCAGCTGATTGTATTGGCTCATTACAAGCCTGCAGCTTCCAGTTGAAAAGGTATGTTAATATAGTTATGCATGCTGCAAAATGTATGACTATTAAGACTGTTGATTTCATAATGTAATGGATGAAACTACTTATGAAATTGAATGAGCCAGTATGCAAAAGGAAGGGACAGACAGTTTTATATCCATCAAGGTGAGGGATGTTAGTGTTGGAGAATGGAGTGCTTTTACACTTGTTATATTCAATGCTAGCATTAACTACTCACGGGTTAAGTGCAGCATAGGTAGGAACAGAGAAAACAAATTGCCGCAAACCCAGGAAGAACACATAAAATCTACACCTGTGTTGCATGTATTTTCCACACCAGCCAACCTTGATAACTTGCTTAATGCTGGACCAAGTTGATGCTAAATTATGGGCACATAAATAACACCGACTTACGTCCTTTTAGACTTTTGGCTAATGTACAAGACACTCCTCCTATAGCTGTAGAATTTTACAAAGCAGGGCAAAATCCCATCAACTTGTGCAAATTTTCTCTAATCACAAGATAACTAAAGATGAGCAACATCATTCAGCAGAGAAGAAAACTCTTTAAATATCTCCATCAAAAAAGCTATTTGCACATATTCAGTGTCTTTAATATAACAGAGCCTCACAAAGCCAAGGAAATAACCAGGCCCCAAACAGTGAAGAGATAATTAGAGATGGAAACTGAAGATAATAGTTGTACATGTTGAGGAAGCTTTTGAAGGAGAGGAAAGAGGTGTTATGGCAAAGGAGCTTAGACAGAATGCATCAAAGTGAGATGCTGTTTGGCTGAAGGCTCTGGAGCTGGAGTGGACAAAAGGGGAATGCAAAGGAGACCAGTCAGAAGAGTGAAGGCCTGTGTTGGAACATATGACAGAATGGGTTGCAGGAGTAGAAGAGGTGAAGTCATGGAAAGAGTTGTAGATAATGACAACCATTTGAAATTGATGCAGAAGAGGATCAGGAACAATAATAGTTGGCAAGAAAAGGGATGAGAAGGGAGCAGATATTAAAACAGGAAAAAATGTAGGTGATGCAGTTTTGGATGAACTGTAACTTGTGATGGGCAGAACCCAGGAATCTGACAAGAAGAGCATCAGAGTAAGATTTTGAGGACGACAAAGGCACAAAATAAGGTTTCAGCAATGGGGGTGGGGGCGGTATGAGGGAAGAGTTGGAAATCCCTGGTGTCAGTTGGGAAATGGGCTTTGAAGTTCAGTTCAGTGTTATGGAGGACACTATGCATCACACTTTTGTGTTCACTTTGAAGGAGGAGGACAATGTTAGGTGCATAGTTTTTGGTGGAAGCTGAGCAGAATAACCCAGCATCAGCAAGACTTGAGCCAAAGAAAATTCTCAGTCATCCATCAACTAAACAGTGTCACCATCTATAAAGGTGAAAGGGGACCAAGAATGGAGCCTTGTGTCCCACATGATGTGAGGGAATGAGGTGCAACGATTACCGGAGATAGAAATGGAATCAGGCTAGAGCAGTGCCACAGAGGTAGACTATAGAGGAGAGATAGTGGAAAAGAGTGGAATGTTAAACACCATGAAAAGATCAAGGAGAAGGAGGAGGAGCAATAGTGCATAAAGATTGTAGCCACAAAATATCATTGTGACTTTGACCAGGACAGGTTAGAGTGGCTATTTGAAAGGATTCAAAGATTGAATGATAGAGGTAAGCACAGAGTCAGGTAGTGATGAAAATGTTCAAGGGCATTAGAGTGGACAGGAAGATTAAAGATAAGACTGTAATGGGAGAGAATGGAGGGAACAAGGGTGGTGTTTTTGAGGAGAAAGGCATGACAATCATCTTGGTAAGAGTCAGAGTCTAAAGACAGGGAGCTATTGATGATGTCAGAATGCATTGGGCTGAACAAGGATATTGTGAACTGAAGCAAAACTGGTTGATATGAAAAGCAGTTCATTAAGTCTCATTTTTATGTAAAGTGGTGACAGCTGTTTCACACAGCATACCAATGAAGCAACCTGTCTTCCAATCAATTATTGTAAATATCCATCTGCCACAAGTGCTGGCAGTTTATTAAACATCAGTCAAAAAGATACTCATTATCCCGTAAGGTTTATTTTAACTGAAGGACTCTGTCCATTACATAATACTGGTATCGGCTAAGTTTAGCATATTCAATCATCTGCAGTAAATTTATCCTGAAAAAGTCAGGTCTTGAACTGAGAGAAAAATCCTGATATTCCAAGCACCTCTCATGAATCCTGATGTAACTGGATATTTCACCATTCATACAGGGATAACAGGCTGTAATGGATACCACGACCCAGAAATTAGATGGTGCCGCACCCGTTTTATAGATGTAAAAGTCACCAAAGCATCCAATATGGTGGGTACCTTGCTTGATAAAAGCAAAAAGAGATGTTTCCAAAAACCAGTAGCTAATGCATACGTCAGGCTTTTTGCATATCCAAGTATGCCAGACCCCTGTTTAGGCTTGCTTTGCAAAATTGGTCTGCCCTAAAATCAGCCGGCATTGGGCTGGCTGCATTCAAGAAAACCTGGACTACATGCAGTCCCTTAAAAAGGACCACTGAAGGCTGCCTCTAAAAAGGTTAAGTTGGTAAAAAAAAACTTAATGGATTGGTGCCAAGAGGATCAGTCCTGATTGCCTGCCTGAATATGCTTCACGATTTCCTCAAGGAACTCTATAATGAAGAATTTAAACAAAGGGAGAAATATCTTCACTCAAAGAACTTTACACAATGGATTTTAGCTCTGCATTGCTGAACAGCTTTGAATTTGAATTAGAATTAGAATATTACAGCGCAGTACAGGCCCTTCGGCCCTCGATGTTGCGCCGATCATCTGACCTACACTATTCCATTTACATCCATATGTCTATCCAATGACCACTTAAATGCCCTTAAAGTTGGCGAGTCTACTACTGTTGCAGGCAGGGCGTTCCACGCCCCTACTACTCTCTGCGTAAAGAAACTACCTCTGACATCTGTCCTATATCTTTCACCCCTCAACTTAAAGCTATGTCCCCTCGTGTTTGCCATCATCATCCGAGGAAAAAGACCCTCTGATTATCTTGTATGTCTCTATTAAGTCACCTCTCCTCCTCCTTCTCTCTAACGAAAACAACCCCAAGTCCCTCAGCCTTTCCTCGTAAGACCTTCCTTCCATACCAGGCAACATCCTAGTAAATCTCCTCTGCACCCTTTCCAAAGCTTCGACATCCTTCCTATAATGCGGTGACCAGAACTGCACGCAATACTCCAGGTGCGGCCTCACCAGAGTTTTGTACAGCTGCATCATGACCCCGTGGCTCTGAAACTCGATCCCCCTACTAATAAAGGCTAACACACCATATGCCTTCTTAACAGCCCTATTAACCTGGGTAGCAACTTTCAGGGATTTATGTACCTGGATACCAAGATCTCTCTGCTCATCTACACTACCAAGAATCTTCCCATTAGCCCAGTACTCTGCATTGCTGTTACTCCTTCCAAAGTGAATCACCTCACACTTCTCCGCATTAAACTCCATTTGCCATCTCTCAGCCCAGCTCTGCAGCCTATCTATGTCCCTCTGTACCCTACAACACCCTTCGACACTATCCACAACTCCACCGACCTTCGTGTCATCCGCAAATTTACTAACCCACCCTTCTACACCCTCATCCAGGTCGTTTATAAAAATGACAAACAGCAGTGGCCCCAAAACAGAACCTTGCGGTACACCACTAGTAACTAAACTCCAGGATGAACATTTGCCATCAACCACCACCCTCTGTCTTCTTTCAGCTAGCCAATTTCTGATCCAAAGCTCTAAATCACCTTCAACCCCATACTTGCGTATTTTCTGCAATAGCCTACCGTGGGGAACCTTATCAAACGCCTTACTGAAATCCATATACACCACATCCACGGCTTTACCCTCATCCACCTGTTTGGTCACCTTCTCGAAAAACTCAATAAGGTTTGTGAGGCACGACCTACCTTTCACAAAACCGTGCTGACTATCGCAAATGAACTTATTCTTTTCAAGATGATTATAAATCCTGTCTCTTATAACCTTTTCCAACATTTTACCCACAACCGAAGTAAGGCTCACAGGTCTATAATTACCAGGGCTGTCTCTACTCCCCTTCTTGAACAAGGGGACAACATTTGCTATCCTCCAGTCCTCCGGCACTACTCCTGTCGACAATGACGACTTGAAGATCAACAACAACGGCTCTGCAATCTCCTCCCTGGCTTCCCAGAGAATCCTAGGATAAATCCCATCTGGCCCAGGGGACTTATCTATTTTCACTCTTTCCAAAATTGCTAACACCTCCTCCTTGTGAATCTCAATCCCATCTAGCCTAGTAGCCTGAATCTCAGTATTCTCCTCGGCAACATTTTCTTTCTCTACTGTAAATACTGACGAAAAATATTCATTTAACGCTTCCCCTATCTCCTCTGATTCCGCACACAACTTTCCACTACTATCCTTGATTGGCCCTGTTCTAACTCTTATCATTCGTTTATTCCTGATATACCTATAGAAAGCCTTAGGGTTTTCTTTGATCCTATCCGCCAATGACTTCTCGTGTCCTCTCCTTGCTCTTCTTAGCCCTCCCTTTAGATCCTTCCTGGCTAGCTTGTAACTCTCAAGCGCCCTAACTGAGCCTTCACGTCTCATCCTAACATAAGCCGCCCTCTTCCTCTTGACAAGCGCTTCAACTTCTTGAGTAACCAACTTCTGGTGTCAACTAGCACAACAAGAGAAAAATACCCCAGAGAAAGATGATTCAGGACCAAACTCAATTACAATTAATATAGATATCTGTGGCATCGCCTAATTATTATTTACTGAGTTATCTCATCTACCTTATTCTTTTCAAACTTGTTGGTATCCTATACTATGGCTATTTACATCTACTTATATTTTTCAAGTGTACCTTTTGCTTTCAGTGAGATTATTGACACTTCACATATCCTTTATGTTTTCAAGATCTTTCTGACCTAGATGAATTAGAAGCTGCCGTGCTGTCGTTAGAGCACATGCCAACACCAAGGTTTTAGGGCAAAAGCTGGAAATTGGTAGAACATAGAGCAACCAATTACTTTCTTGCTGGCTGTTTCAGATTGTATGAAGCTCAACATAATTGGCGATCTTGGATGGCATTCTTTTTGTACTGAATGAAATTCTCCCTTTCTTGAGAAAGCAGATAAGGGAAAGAAGAAAGAAGTTGGGGGGGGGGGGGGGGGGGGTCGAGAGAGGAAGAAAAAAGAAGAGGGGCAAGAGGAAAAGAGAGAGGGGAGAAAGGGTAGAGAGGTTGAGTGTGTCGAAGAAGCAACAATGAAATCAGGCTTGACTGTGTTACCTGCCACATTAAAATGGTCTGTTACAATATTTTTACCAAATCAGTATTCACAGATAAACGAATTCCTTTTCTCTCTTTAAAAAAACAAAAGAACTGCTGGGCTGATGAAGCCTTTTAACTGAATTTCAAATGTCTCATCACTGGCATACTCCACTGTTGATCAAACTTCTCATGCCATTAAAACAAACATGAAAGATCTTGAGTCACAGGATAATGTTATTTCTGATTGTAATGATGTTGCAGCTCATTTGTGTGGTAGTCAGATAAGATACTTAACAATATGTTAATGCAAATTGCTCATTTAATCAGTCAGAATTAAAATCAAGTCAGTTTTCCAGTATCTACAAAAAATAGCATTACTTGGGCATTTTTCCTTTGCTATGCATCATGTCAAATTCATGTTCTGAGGAGTAAATCTATCAAGACAATGTAATGGAACAGGAAAATTACTCAGTATAACTAGACAGGCACAATTAAATCACCATAAATTGTAAAATTTAACCTCAAATGTTGTCTAGCTACTGCTTCCCTAAAAAAGCTTTACATAAGAAAATTCAACATTTGGTGAATTGAATGTAAATGTAGTAAACGTTTATTAAACATGTAACTTAAGAAGTCTTATTGAAAGATCTGTAAAGCTACAGAAAAATTACAAAAATACTGCCTTATTAATTTAGTGTCTTTAGTTTTCATAACATTTATCAAATCTCAAATCTTCCTAAGTGTTTCACACACAATGAATTATTTTGAACTGGGGTGACTACTGTTATGCAAACATGGAAGTCAATTTGCTCATAATAGGATTATACAAACAGCAATTGGATGTCTGACCAGTTACCTTTTTTTGTTGACATCAGTTCATGGTCAGGCCACCAGGAGAACTCTCTTCTCTTTGGATAGTGACCTTGGGCATTAGCACCCAACTGAACCACTGGAACTGGCAGAGAGGACCTTGGATTAACCTTTCATCTGAAGGACAAGACCTACAGCAATGCAGGACTCCTTCGGGTTTGCACCAGATGTTAGCCTAGACAATGCACTCAGGTATTGGGAATCCACAATCTTCTGATTCAAATATAACTGTACGATCTACTGAACATGCTTAAGGGCTACATATTAGTGAGGCTCAATCAGATGGTATTTCTGCTGAGAGAAAAATTAAGTTTAAATTTAACTGCACATATTTAACTTTGATTTTAGAAATGGTTGTCCTATGTATCAGGTTAATCACAACCTTTCCTCTGCTGTCAGATTCATTTTCAGAGGGCTAAATGGCATAGGATGATGTGGGAATGCTGAATTGCTCTCTCAAATTCAAAACAGAAAATGACATTTTACTACAACACCATGCTGCTCTACGACGAGGCAGACCTTTTAATGATCTTGTCTTACCTTTCATTAGTAGATGCAAGATTTCCTCTTTCCCTTCAAAGACACTGCACCAAGAACGAGTACAGTTCTATTGGCATCTTCTACCTTCCAATATCTCAATGAAATGCCCATTAGGGCAAGTGTCAGCGGTATATTTGACCTCAAGGGTATCACTTAAACTCCGATCTTGTCCTCACCTGACAACCACGCATGCATCTTGAATTGGAGCAGGAGGCCTGGCAATTCTATCCCTCCTTCGCAAACTACAAGGGAGGCTAATTGTAAGGGTCCTAATATTCCAGTTTCCTTGTCTGTATGGTTTTATTTCAAATTTAGGCAGATTCTTTCTTAACTAAACAATGGGGTGTGGACAAGGCTGGTAGATGTTAGTTTTCATGTGACATGTCATAATTTTGAACTAACTGCATCTAAATATTTTTTATGATCAACGTGTTTACTCTTTATACAAGCCTTTATATACTACACTTTCCCTAAAATGAAAAGTGACCATTTAATGGATTCAAGCCAAATTTGTATTGATACTAATGGAACGTTTATATGTTTGTCATGAGGACCCCCACCTGCCAAGAATGAGGCATATTAATTTTGTCATATGAATATTAATTTTAAACTGTTGCTGAAGTGAAGAAATGATTTGTTTAAAGAGATCACCAGACATTTGGCTGGAGGATATTTGCATACTAAAAATCGGTGCTTGTGGAGACAAAGCAACTACTCCCTGGTCCAATTAATCCAAATGGATTTTGATCACCAGACATTGAAGGTGCAAGGAAGCTTGCATTCCAGGGTTTGCTGAGATGATAGAATCCATAAATGCAGGAATGGTTAAAGCAGCTGGTTACATGACTAACCTGCTGGTCCAGGCTTTTTTGAACTACACACAGGACAGTTTGAAGACAGACTACAGATTGTAACTGAACCTGGAACAAGACAGCCTTTCTCCTGGCTGGCTCTCTCTTGCTTTCTTACAAACCTCCAGACCCACTGAAGTTGCTTAAACCTCAAGAGAAAAAAGACTCCTACATCCAAACAAATTAAAGTGTTCACTGGGCCTCAATGAACAGCAAGATTTACTGGCAACCAAAGACTCCACATTGAACTCAAAGGACTGCAAATACACCCAGCTACTGCCTCAAACCTTTTCCCTTTATTCTTTCTACATTTTCTGTCTCTATCTTCGTGTGTGTTTATGGCATATGCATGCTAGCGTAGTCATGTTGTGTACTCGTAGTCATTAACCGAATTAGTTTAAGATGAATAAACTTCCACCTTTCTTGTTTAAATCTAAGAAAACCTGTCTAACTGATTTTTTTGCTTTACAATTGGAAAGCAGTGAACAAGGATTCACTGAGGGGGAGCTAAAACACAGTGTTTTTAAAATTAAGCCCGGTTACAGTTAAACCAAGTAAAGGCTGAGAGGGAATGGCTAGACCCCTTTCTTACCTGGTCGTAACATGTTCCATTTTGGTAGAGTGACTGGAAGCATTTCAAGAAACGTAGCCTTCTTATGCACTAATAGAGTACACTTTGAATGAATGACAATACCGTTCGGGAATAGAAAAGAAAATGACCTACAAGAGAATTGATTGCATTAACAGGTTTACTTCCAATTTACTAAATGTCCTGTGGCACTTTGCAGCATTTGTGATTAAGTTCACAAAAAGCCGTAGGGTCGATGATTAACTTCTTTTAATGAAGAGGCTTTGTATGTATGGAATATTGGATAACTGCATTTTGTTCATGCATTAACTACTCCATTAATAAAATGTACTCTGGAGCCCATGACTAGATTTCTCAAACTATACCTGTCTATGTAACCCAAACTCGACACAGGTTTTAAAGGCTTAAAAGTCACACCTCTTAACTTTTCTAAAGCCAAGTTTATCTGTTCAATAAAAATAAGGAACTGTCTTCAGGTCATATTATTCATTGTTCGATTTGTTGCTATTCAGACAAGACCAAACTTTTACCAAAAAGACTTGCATTTATATGGTGCCTTTCAGGACATCCCAAAGCGAATTACAATGAATGAAGTTTTATTATAATGTAGGCAGCAGATTTTTGACTGGATAATCTGTTTTAGTGATATTTGCTGAGGGATAAGGTTGGTTAGGAGAACTTGCTGTTATTTGAATAGTGCTGTGGGATCTTTGACCCCCACCTGAGGGGGCAGACGGTGCATCAGTTTAACACCTCATCCAAAAGATGGCACCTCTAACAGTGCAGCACTTCCTCAGTGCCGCATTAAGTGTCAGCTGGGATTATGCGCTCAAGTGGGACTTGAACCCATAGCCTAGCCTTCTGACTTAGAGGTCAGAGTGCTGCCACCGAGGCACAATGACACAGTTACACAACTGTACAGTAGATAACAATTGCAGTCAGCAATTACAGATTCTCTATGTTTGTATTAATTTCAAATAAGCTTTAGTTTTTTTAAAAAGTCAGTATTACCTACAAGTTACCGTTTCTGAAAGTATAATTTATAATGTATTTAAAGATAAGAAACTCCACTCTGACTGAATAAGAAAATATAATTTTCAGGCCTCTTCATAATGTATAAAAACAGTGAAATATGCTGCTCTTAATTGTCCCTAGATTTATTTCAAACCTCTTTAATCTATGTCACAGCACCAGCTCACTTTACCTTGGGGTTTAGAATGAGTTGCTGTTCGTCGTAATGGAGCAGCGCTTTGCTGTTAGTTTGGGAGTTGTTGACGAAGATCTGGAGACAGGGATAAAGCGATGTCCCTTTGCAATCTGCCCCACATGTGAAAGTGCACTCAGACATCTCCCCGATCTGCCGCAACGACACTACAGTGCAGTTGGCAGCCTTGCACTGCATGTTGTTCAGCGTGGGGTTTAACCAGCAAAATCCAAGGATGAACAAGGAAACGATTCCGGAAATGATGAGGAAGAACCCCAGTCTAATGCTTTTATCCTCGGCTTCGGAATACTCATAAGCGATTCTGGTCTTCGCCATGAAATCCCTGCTCGGTCTGAGGAATTAAAAGGAGCTTCTCAGTCTATCCAAATCTATTGTAGGCTTTCACTGTCGGCAACCGGTTCAAAAACTTCCTGAGAGCCACACGTTTCAGCCTCGATAACCAGCGGGTAAAAGTACGGAATAACTTATTTGCTCTTGCAAAGAGAATAGCCACATTTTTTTTCTTTAAATATAAACCGCAGCTTCTAAGTGCGACTTTCGTTCTTCCACTCCCTGTGATCTGGAGCGACTGAGAGCCTGACAGCTACATCTGGATTAGGTAAGCTTCTTAGATAGAAATAGCACACAGCTCCAAGTGACTGCTGTTTACTAACTGGTCTGGTAAGTACCATATCTGTAGCCGTCACTCTCTCAGATTGGGCTGCCAGACAGTGGGAGTGTCTCTGTAGTAATTTTCCCCCTTTAGGAAGAGGCAGATGGCAATTATGGATTCGCCTTCGTTTGGCAGAGGGACACCATCACAAAGCTGTATGACAAAACCATTCCCTACGGACTCCAGTTTGAGTGCTTTTCTAACAGGACTGTATGCCCCGGGAACACGATCTTTAAACGCATCCTTCCACCAGCAGGAAACAGCCGCCGATTTGGAATTGGTATTAAAATGTTCTCTCTGTCCACTGCAAGGAACAGTGAAGCACCTTAAATTCATTAAATGGTAGAGCAAGAAATCTTATTTGCGTTCAGTTAAATTCTAATAATCAAGTTAAATAGTTTGAATATATAATTAGGTCAAGATACATTATATATTGATCGGATTAAAAAAAAATATATATATATTTAAATTAGGATGATGCATTTAGGATTGTTTCAAGTATAAAACCCTTAAATAATTCCTGAATAATGAAAGAATCATTCCGAAAAGCTAAAGCTGATCCAACATTTACCTTCATTTATAACTTTTCGCCAGATTTATCTGACTCCATTTCCGTTGCTGGAGTGCAGAGAAATCGTAATAACTAATCGGATTTTTTTTTTTCAAAATCAGGAGACGTTAACCATTGGGTGAGGGACCAGATCATTTAAAATCAGGTAAAAGATCTCAATCCCAGAATGAATTGAGTCAATCCACTAAAAGCCTCATCATATTGTTTTGCTGGGCCTTCACCTGCCAAGAATGAGGCACATTAATTTTGTCATGAACAATGCTTTTAAACTGTTACTGGAGTGAAAAAAGGACTTGTTAAACAGATAAGGCTAGAAAAGACATTTTTATTTATTTTTTATTTAGAGTTACAGCACTGAAGCAGGCCCTTCGGCCCACCGAGTCTGTGCCGACCAACCACCATCCATTTATACTAACCCTACAGTATTCCCATATTCCCTACCACCTACCTACACTAGGGGCAATTTACAATGGCCAATTTACCTATCACCTGCAAGTCTTTGGCTGTGGAAGGAACCCGGAGCACCCGGCGAAAACCCACGCAGTCACACAGGCAGTACCCAGAATCGAACCCAGGTCCCTGGAGCTGTGAGGCTGCGGTGCTAACCACTGCGCCACTGTGCCGCCCAAATATTTGCATATTAACAGAGGGTGATTGGAAGGACAAAGGACCATTCCCTGACACATTCAGCCCACAATGGACCTTGATCACCAGGTATTGTGCGTAAGAGCAGCATTCTAGAGACTGCTAAGGTGATCCAATCCAGGACATGGTCAGACCAGTTAGTCACATGACTAACCTGCTTGGCAAATTGGGTTTTTCTGAATTGTACAAACAGTTTGAACAGAGAGTGTTCGCTCCTGGACTGAGAAGATCTCTCCTGTCTTCTCCCATCTCTTTTTCACAAGCCTTTGAATCCCAATGAACCACAAGAGAGAAAAGTCTTCTACAGAGAATAAGGTTTAAGAAGAATACTGCACTCCAATGAAAAGCCAGATCTACCTACAATCAAGGACTCTACAGGGAACCGTAACAGAAGCTCTTTGGACATTGCCTCAAACTTTTCCGCTTTATTTTTTCTTCTCTTTTCTGTCTCTATTTGCATGTGTGTATCGTGTATGCAGGCTAGCATGGGCGCATTGTGCATCTGTAGGCGGTAACCGAATTAGAGTTTAAGTTTAATCAATTTCAACTTTTCTTCTTTAAACCTAAGAAAACCTGTTTGTGCTGGTTTCTTTGCCATATAATTGGAAAGTGGTGAACAAGGATTTGCCGGGGTGGGGCTAAAAACACTGATTAAAATTAAACCCCGTTAGAGTAAGACCAGGTGAAAGCTGAAAGGGAACCCTAGACCTCTTTCTCAATGGGTTGTAACAATATCAGTCAGCAGAAATCAACCTTCCAGAGCTTAAACTTTCTTCCTAGATATAAACCAAAACATCATGCTAGAACGTGCGCAAATATTTACTGTTACAAATCCTAAAATACAGTGGCCTGGAGTTGCCCCATGATTTCTGTCCAGGTAACTGCTTAGTCCAGATGGAATCAAATAGCGCAATTAAGATCCACCCATACCCACTTTTGTGTTCTTTTCTGCTGCACCAATTAGTTTAAATTCAGTCAATTGATCTCCCCCTTCTGGTACATTACTGTGTAAGCTATAAAAATTGGCAGGACAGAGTACACTACCCAGAGTGATATCAGCAAATTACCCTGTTAGCTTGAATCAATGAATTGTGCAAACGTTTGCAGGACAGAGAGAAAGTGAGCTTATTTTATGATCTCCAGCTTCATTCCAAAGGGGAATGTTTTTCCTTGCATTTTCTAAGACCCCTCCAGCACCTTCCTCGCTGGTTTCATTACACTGTTCCATTACGCTGATTTTATATCTGTTTTATAGTAATGAGTTTGCACATTTTGGCCATAGCACCATGCGGAAACTTTTAGTGGGGAAAAGTTGTTTGGTAGTGCCACTTCAAGCAGCGTTACACAGATTTATGTCAATTCCCCGGGGACAGGCAGCGCCTGCAGGTCACTCACTGCCTGCGCAGTTCCTCTTGATTTTCTTCATTGATATCATTGCCCACGCTGCTGCCTACCCCTGTGAATTGGCGTAAGGCTGTCTAGTGCTGCTCAAAGTGGCGCTAGGTGAAAGAATTTCACATAAGAAATTGGAGTAGGAGTAGGCCATATTGCCCCTCAAGCCTGTTCTGCCATTCAATAAAATCATGGCTGATCTGAGCACAGCCTCAACTCCACTTTCCTGCCTGTTCTCCTTAACCCTTGTCTCATCTGTAGTTCAAGTATCTATCTCAGCCTCGAAAATATTCAATGACTCAGTCTCCACAGCTCTTGCGGTAGAGAATTCCAAAGATTCACCACCCTCTGGGAGAAGAAATTCCTCCTCATCTGCATCTTAAATGGGCGACTCTATATTCTGAAACTATGTCCCCTAGTTCTAGATTCCCCACTAGGGGAAATATCCTCTCAGCATCTCCCCTGTTGAGCCCCCTCAGAATTGGATGTTTCAATAAGATTACCTCTCATTCTTCTAAACTCCAATCAGTATACTTTAATCTCCGATAGGCTGCACCACAAAACTACCAATGTGCACGTTTAATTCGGGAATATAAATTTTTAACACTCAAGCAAGGCATTTTAAGTTGTTCAATCAGAAACCAAAGTGTTAATGGTCTGTAATAAAATCAAAAAGTGCTGGAAATACTCGGCAGGTCAGGCAGCATCTGTGGAGAGAGAAAGCAGAGTTAACTTTTGAGGTCTGTGACCTTTCATCAGAACACAGACCTGAAACACTGTGCTGAATTTTACCAGCCCTCCGACATCGGGGGTCGTGTCAGGGGGGGAGGCCTGGAATATTCTTCCGGTAGAGGCCCAACACGATCCCGATGCCAGGAAGACCCCACTGCATTTTACCGGTGGCGGCAAGGCCTCAGTGTGGCCCACCACCCCCCGGCCACTCGGCAGCAGAGCCTTCATCTAAATATGCTAATCATATTACAATGAATGAATGAACACTTACCTGGTAACGACAGCTATCCCGTGCCGATATTCTGGCTGTCACACGTCAATATTCTGGCCATCGCTACTGGGCAACTATTTATTCGTAGATCCAAGGGGTGACACTGGTGGGATGGGGGAGGAGTAAAATTTGCAGAATGGGAGAGGGAGCGGGGAAAACAGCTCCAGTTGGTTGTGGGGATGGTGGGAAGAGGTTGAGGATCTAGACAGATACATGAATGGGCAGGAAGTAAAGATACAGACCCTTAGAAAATAGGCGTCATGTTTAGATAGAGGATCTGGATCGGCGCAGGCTTGGAGGGCCGAAGGGCCTGTTCCTGTGCTGTAATTTTCTTTGTTCTTTGTTCTTATCAAAGGTGGAGAAGTTGGGGTGTGAAAGCTTGGCATATTGCAAAGTGGTTTTCTGGGGGTTAGATCATTTTATTTATTGGAAGCTCAGTGGGGGAGGGGTAGGAGCGAGGATTCAAAGTTTAAATAAAATTTTATTTCTAATTTTCGTTCACCTGTCCCTTTAAACATTTAAATTTACCTGGAGGGCTTGAAGCCCTTTAAAACTGGCGCCGGACGCTGTAGATGGAGCGGCTGACCCCTCCACGTCATAGGGGCAGCTGTTTCTCCCCCTTCATTTAAATGAGCCCCCGAAATATCGCAGGGGCTCAAGTCACACGTGAGCATTGCCTTGACGAGCTTATAAAATTCCGCCCTTTAACTCTGCTTCTCTCTCCACAAATGCGGCCTGACTTGCTGAGTATTTCCAGCACTTTTTGTTTTTATTTCAGATTTCCAGCATCTGCAGTATTTTGCTTTTATGTTAATAGTTTGTGTGTCCTGTTACGCAGTTGTAACGGCTGCAGTGAATCAAACCCTTTCAAGAACCACAGATCTATTACATTGTAACATATTTAATTACAGATTTATGTACATCAATTCTAATAATTGACATGTTTTCCTAATGTCTATAATACCAGACTATTACATACTTCCTGTAGATAATTGGGTTAAACAAACTAATCCGTTTTAAACCAAACTTGACAGGAAACATGACAAAATTGTATGGTTACATTGAAAACAGTAAATGCATGGTCTATCGATACCACAGGTTAATATTCAGTTATACTGCACACCTGGAATTAATGCAACACCACAACACTGCCGAGTTCACCAAATTCAAGAGCTTGAGGTTAGTACCAAGACGGTGTCTTATATAACTAATGCTATCAACCAGGTGCAGTGATGCACAGACTGTTTTCCCAAAGATCAATAGTGATACAAACAACTTGCATTTATATAGCTCCTTTAATGTCGTAAAATGTTCCAAGGCTCTTCAGAGGGATATTATGAAACGGATTTTGATTCTTAGCCACATATTCGGGCAGATGACCAAAACCCTGGTCAAAGCGATGAGTGTTAAGGAGCATTTTAAAGGAGGAAAGAAAGGCCGAAAGGTTCAGGGAGGGAATTTCAGAGCTGAGGACCTTGGTAGCTGAAGGCACAACCAGTGTCAGAGCCATTAAAATCATGAATGGTCAAGAGGCCAGAGATCTCAGAAATTTATAGGAGATGGCAGAGTTATAATTATAGCTCTCTATTAGCATTAAAACCACAATTTCGAACTTGAAACTTATCAGCTCCCCCCGCCCCCACTCTTCAAATTACCTACAGGACGGAAGTGATGAGCTACATGCTGACCCTTAGATTTATTTTATTTGATTCCCATTTAACCAGAGCGATTAGAGAAATAATACAAACATCATATTCATCATCTAACCGCACACTGCATCGAAAATGGGGTCAGGATGCAAGAGAAGATTGTGGCTGTGCAGTTTTCTCATCTTCCTTTGAGAACGACACCCTAATTCCCTCTCGTATCCTGTCTTAATTAAATATATCGCAATCAATCTTCAGTTAGTGTGGTAATTAATTTATTGAACGCTCCTGGTGCTCTACGACAGCAGGATTTTTTGAGGGGGGTGAAGAGATGGATCGATTGCATTCCTACTCCCATTCTCCACGTGGAACAGCGCTGAAATAATAGACGCATTCTGATCGCCTGTTTCCTCGATTTTGGATATTGTAGAATTAGAAAGCGTCCAGAAGCCACGACGTATAAGGAATAGGTAGCTAGACTTTGAGCAGCATATAAAAATAGAAATCGGGACTTGATTACAGATTCCTTAACACCTACACTCAGCCTGATAGTGAACATTGGAATGTGGTTTTAAGATAGGAGCTCCTTTGGTTTAATGGGCCCGTTAAGGGCAATGGAAAGATTACAATAGCATTGTTTTTTTAAAAGAGTGGTTCTAGAAAATATTCAAAAAAAGTTTTCTAACTGGAATTGCACCATTGATTTAAGAAAACCCATTACTTAAAAGTTCTATTCTGTACTTTGGGTAGAGTGATATGCAGTCGCGAGTATTATAGCAGGAACTGAACATAGGAATAGGCCCCAAAATGCTTGCTCATTCAATACCAATACCTCAATTCCTGCTGTCTAGTTTAAAGTGCAAACATTTCATTTCCATCTGCTCAATCTAGCAGGAACAATATTTCTCCTTGTAATTGCTAGTCACATTTGTGACCGTTTAACGGTTACTCGAAATGAAGGAGCAAAGATGTGACCGTCAGTTCGCTAACTTTTAAATTTGCCTTCGAGTTGATACAGGTTAAATGTCTTAATCTATAATGAGAACAGGCTGCTTTATGCTTTTAGAACTATTAAGAATCTGATGAGAAGCTAAACTCGAGGCCTCATTAAACAACTCCAAATGACAAGGATGCTGAATACTCCATCGTCCAGTTCTCGTGTTTTTTAAAACAAATATGAAGCCAAGGAAACATTTTAAAGGAAGAGGTGATTAATTGACCTTTCTATAGATATGCAGTTGCTAGTTTAGCCTATTTTTGATTAAATGCCTGTCATGGCTCCGGTTGTTAAATCAACGAGTAGTTGAGCCATGCAGGCCAAGAATAACCCCAGGTCCATTCTATCGCTGCTGAGTTTGTCAACCTAGTTAGGGCAAGCACTCAGTTACTCCAGACTAAAGAGGGAGGAAACAACTGTCTAGAGCATCTGCCCCCAATCACCAACTCTTAATGGAGATCCAGACAAAAGGTATCAGCTGGGCAGTGATACCTGTTGCAAGATTCACGTGTGAAGAATGATCAATCAGGTGAGGTACTCGAAGGTGACTAACATGAGTTAAAATAATTATTTATCAAGCAGTCAATACCTCAAGCTAGAAAGCTATGGGGCTCACCATTGTCTACAATGACGATAGCAATCCCAAACGAATCCCTTTGGTTGTGCCATCTTTCCATCGACTAAAACTTTCTCTGTCAAATGCTTATCTACTTTTTTCCCCCCAAAAGATATTTTGGTATCTACCTCAATGTTGCCTTGGTAATTGCATTGCACGTTTTTAACAATCTTCTGCATTTTTATGTTGATAATCCCTTATCACTGACTCAATAGTTGAAAAAATAAGAAATGAGTAGGTCAGTTGACAAATGAAAGTTTCAATGTTTATAATCGCTAATTTTTTTTGGTGGTGGGGCTATCGAAAAAGCATATTATAAACTAAAGTTGGAGGAGAATCTGGTAGAATATGGAGAAATGACCCAGTGTGTGACATTGTGTTGTTTCTTCCTCCTACCCACCCCGAACAATTGCACTTCATTTGAATCGATACTTTTCAATTCTAACTTCAGGCAAAGGAAGGTATTTTTGTGTACTGTACTCAGTACAATTTCCTTTTCCATTTTTATGTATACGTTCTTCAAATGACGTAACCTTTGATTTTGTTTAAGTTGGTGTGGAAATCTGGGTGACCTAGATTTATTTTCAGTACACATCAACCAGAACTAAATATAGAACATGCCATATGAGTGAAATGGGGCTTGAATTTTTAAAAATTACTTATTGCTCTTTTAATGGACTAGTGCGTGAAATACCACCTCGTGTAGCACTAAGACAAACAGACCAGAATGTTCTATGCTTGTTAGTTAATCGAGCAGCAGTTGGAGTGTTATTGGCCTTTGTTCTCCCACCAGCTTTGGGGTACTAAGTAATTGCAAAATGCACTTTCAAAAGGTGAACACAGGATCCAGCTTGTCTGTGATGGCCTCCACAGTCTGTTCAGAGCAGTTGAAGTATTGGAGAGATCCAACATTTATAAAAGATCATAAACAAAAGTGAACTGTAAATTATAGACATTCAGGAACACTTGGAACATTTTCAGAATGCTAACAGTAACACTACATAGATGCAAAATTTTAACATAGTTCACTCCAGAAGATCTTATGTCAATTTTACTTTGCTAACAAATTTAAAACTAGCTGAATTTAAAATGTCAGGTTAGTGCTGATGGAGCTCAATTTCAGAAGAGCAGCTTGTTGCACCAGTGACTTTTACCATCCTATGGTTTCTTGAGTGAAACTGTCAGTTAATGTCAAATTAGGGATAGCAGAATTCCTCCAGGAATTAGACAGATTATTCAATTGCATATCTCATCAGATCCTTGCAACCAGAGATCTGGAATGAGCTGCCTGAGGAGGTGGTGGAGGCAGGCACAGTAGCAACATTTAAGAGGCATCTGGACAGGTATTTGAACGAGCAAGGCATAGAGGGATATGGAATTAATGCAGGCAGGTGGGATTAGTATAGATGGGCATTATGGTCAGTATGAACGCGGTGGGCCGAAGGGCCTGTTTCTATGCTGTATAACTATGACTAGCTTGATATTTTGGAGTGAATTTAAACTTGCCTGAAAGACCACTAACTCATTGCACCCAGTTCCCGATAGGTCAACTTTTGATCTGAATTTTACATGTCCAATCAAGAGCATAACCAGTCACCATGCCAATAATTGCCAGTGTGATTGCACAAGATGACTGCTCTGTGATGCAGTAGGAGTTAAACACAATTACTTTTCAGATTGGATGCTAAAGTGAGGTCCCACCTACCATTTTAGGTGGACATAAAAATCATGGCATTATTTGAAGAGCAGGGAAGTGTTCCCCAGTATGCTGGTCAATATTTATCCTTGAACAAACATAACAGATTATCTGATAATTACCACGCTGCTATTTGTGGACTATGTTGCACACAATTTGGCTGCTGCACTTCCTACAACAGCAACTGCACTTCAAAAATACTTCATTGGCTGTAAAGTGCTTGGGATGTCCTGTGGCTGTGAAAGGTGCTTTACAAATCCAAGTCTTTCTTACCTAAAATACCATACTAATTGTGACCAGTTACTGAAGTGCTCACTGACTGTCTCTTATTGTCACTGACAGCATCTCTGAATGCAGTTTTATCATTGGTGAAAGTACAGTTTATACCACAAGGTGTTTTTACCAACAGGAAGAAAAATTGATGGCAAAAAGTTAATTTAGTTTAAGTTGGACTTACCTGTTATGTTGCTGTATCTGCAATATTCAAGCAGCATCTTAAAAACAGTGGGGAAAAGATTAGCATTAAGCAGTCAACACACATGAATTTTGATTTGGATCATCAACAGAACAGACATGCAGTCCTGTTGAAAATAATGAAAGCTAAAAAAAGTGGATGGATTGCTAAAAGCAATGATAACTTGCTGCAATTTGATGCAGGCAACCCCTCTGTTTCTTAAATGACACCCCTCCCCTTCCCACTAACCCCTTTAGGTTTCTTTCTCTCAAAATTTCAGTTTATACCAACATTGAAAGTGGCACTAAACATTGTGAAAATGCCATCCATCTCTCTTTTTGGAAATTTCACTAGAATGTGCTACTACTGCATTGAAATTAAGAACACAGAAAAATCATTTAAGGATATGCCAACTTTTTAAAGGGAAAAAAACTGCTTTGGGTAAGTAAATAACAAACTTGCATATTCTTAAAAAAAAGCACTTTTGAGAGTTGCAAGTAAAATGTCCATGAAAATAACTGAATAGTGTAACGAACAGTTTAGGTCTGGCATGATCTATTGCTGATGAACTGTAGTGGCAGTAGCAGAATTGTACTTTACTGTAGTAAGCTGGAGACTGAATACAATCCTTCCACTTAATCTATGCGTTAATCTTTGTCACAGTTACGCTTTCCAGAGACTAGAAGAGTGAAAGTTGACTTTATGGGATTAAATTCAAAATACATTATGCATAATGACCTAGAACTGGAGATATTACACACACACCCTCACCCCAAGCAATAACTTTGAAAACATCCCAGTTAATCACAAATTAAAATTCTCAATATTCCGAGTTACAAGTGCAAAACTCAGTTGGCTCTAGCCAACTCGAGTTGAATGACCAGTTTCGTTTAAGGATAGTTCTCAGTATGACCATTACTTGAAATGAATAATATTGCAATCACTTAAACTCATGACTGTGTTTAAGATTACTGAAGTAACAAAAAAATAATTTGCAGCTGATTAGAAGGATCCAAAATGCTTAATCTTACATTGGCAAACAATGTCAAATTTTAATTGTTAAAAGTCTAATGTACTACCGCGGCAGTGATTATTGAAATGGTGCTTTATAAGTTGAGATTCTCATTTTTCACTACCCCATCCCCAGCAGAGTAGTGATAAAATTGAGTAAATTAATAACCAATGCATTATTTGAAAAGCATTCATAAACTTTTAAATCTAATGTTTGATTGTTGTAATCAGGTATACAAATAATTGATCTATTTTAGTTAATGTAAAATGGATTAAAATGTTTACATGAAAAATGCCACACCAGAAGTGCGACAGTTTTCCTGCTTGATAAACTTTGAATTTTAATTTAGAATTCTGGCAAATCTGGAAAAAGTTTCATATTACAGGAACAAAATTTAGAATGGCAGTGAGAAACCAAACTAGGCAAATGTATTGTGTATATGCACAGTTAGGTGTACTTCATACAAACAGGAAAAACTATAGCAAAAATGATGGGGAAAAAACCACATGATTTGGGAACACTGACTTTATAGCCTTAAATTTTTTCCATTTTCACGCACACTATTTTTATTACAAAGTGTGTTTAATGCACAGGAAGTGTTTTTATGAGTGAAAACTTGATTTGAACATGCTTTAGTAATTTCAAATTTAAATCCTGAATATTTGCCCATTATTCTGTAACACCACACAACTATGGCTTACTGTAAACAAGATGCAACCTGAAGTTTCTGCAAGGTGGAAAAAGAACCATCTAGAACTAGCTTGTTACTGACATACTATCCATAAGTATGTAGGTTTACACCAGTGTGTGTAATATATAAGATCTCACGCTAATCAATTATGAAAGGTACAAACACACAAAGCTAAGGTAGTTTACAAATTCTGAACAGAGATTGGGCTAAGTTTTAAACACACAATAATTCATGTTTCCCTGTGAGAAAAATGACAACAGCCTGCTTTAACAGCTACTAAACTACTGAAAGTTGATGGGATTGTCCATGCAGAAACCATGCCTTTTTGTATTCATGAGACTCTTAAGTATCAGTTCTGGCTCTTTAAGATGCATTCACTAAAAGATTACCACATTGAGCATAATTTTTGTAGTTCAGTACAGGCATATTTAATAACCATATTTGAGATTTAAAGCCCTTGATGTAGTGCTCCATGTCCAAAAGGATATCACATACATATTGGGTACTATACTTTTGAGCTAATCCAGGACAGTACTGCTAAAATATCATTTACGTATAATGATAACCGCACCTCCTGATTTTAACAAAGACCTAATGGCTCTCCCTTTTTAAATTTACAAATGAAGCACATGACAGATGCAGAACAAAGTCAAAACACTTACCTGTTATGGTAAAATCTGGTGAGCAGAATGCTTGAGACAACTGTCTTCAAGTGGAAATTCCAACAAATTCTCCAAAAACTTCTTTCAATGCCATCAATTAAAAAGACACTATTGTGTAGCAATTTCAAATTAAAGGCAACACTGCAGTTAGGACAGCTTTTCTACTTTATTACAAAGAGAAGAAGCTTTAATGTGGTCAGAAAATACAAGATTGATTTTTTTTTAATTCTTTTTTTCCTATGAAATGCTGCTGTTCAACCAGCCATTGTGAATTGTCTCAGTTCACTTCCTGAAGTCCCATCATGTTCAATTGGGTATGGATGTCCTTGGCTGCTGAAAATCTGGCCCTTAAGTGCACAGGGCGACACAGCGGTCCCCTGCTCAGCAGTTCCCGAAATGTCCTGTTTTCATGTATTGCATCCATGCACACCTCCGAAAAATGAGGTACAGCAGGGCAAATATTTTCCAAAATAGATGTCATATATATAATATATACACATTCGTACATACATATCTTTATTCATGTGATGTCCAAAAATTAAAAAAATGTACACTTTTATTACAAAATTGTAACAAAGACTGGACAGTGTTTTGCTCATTCTGGAAAGATGAAGCCCAGTGATACACAACCGTGGAAAATGTCCAGAGGTCGTGGCAATAACGTTCACTTAAACAGTCAAATGTTCTTGCATTTAACTTGGCGGAAATGCCATTCAAAAACATTAGGGGTAGTAAAATGAACAAATCAAATGCAGGCTGCTTATCTTTCCAAATGAAATACAAGGAGGATCTTCACATAAAAATGCACTAAACATTTTTTTTATTATTACCAGTAATGCTACAATGAACAATGCAAACTTTTTAAATTTTTACACTTTGGAAATTTAGCAATGAAAATGTTGTCGGTCCACTTGTCCTTTAGCAGAACAAAATCTGCCTGTAGGCTGAAAAATTATTTTGTTGCATGTCGTTTTTAAACATACCCTGCTCAAAATAATAAAAAAAAACAGAAAAAAATACAAATTCAGTTGTGTTGGGCAGCACATAATTACTAAGGCAGGACTTCAAAATGTCGATCCATCCACATGAGCCAATTGCCAGATCCTCAAAGAATAAAAACCAGGATGCCTGAGCCACTTCGGTTTCCGCAGTTTGAGTATTGTGCTGAGACAGCCATACCCCATGAACAGTTAAGTCTTTAGAAGGCTTGCTGAGCAGGGTTGTAGTTCAAAGATGATGGCAGATGAGGTCTTTCCTCTAGTTTATCATACTCCAGGTGAAACTCCTGAAATCCCAAAAAGAAAGAGTCAGCCATGAATCAATAAACTTCCATTTGAAAGCAATACAAGGCACTTGGAGACATCTAAGGATTTACAATATCGGTATACATTCACAGATTAAATGCCATACAACTTGCATTTAGCAAGTGCCTTCAATGAAAGAGACTTCCGAAGGTGTAGGAAATAGATGTAAAAATACTACACACAAAAGGGAGTGATTATATTCTAGCACTGACTATACTTCTAAAATTCTTCATTAGCTGTAAAGTGCTTCGGGACATCCTGAGGTCATGTAAATGCCTTTATGAAGAAATGAATGTCTGGTCAGAGTTGGTTCTTAAAAGTGAAGAGGAATACTGGGGTAACAATTCTTTACCACCAGTGGTGGAGTGAAAGGGTAGGGAGGTACAGAAGGCTGATTCAGAGGAACAAATTATTTGGGAGGGTATACAGGGCTGGAGGAGATGGCAAAGATAGGGTGGGGCAAGGTCAGAAGAATTTATATACAAGGATTTTGCAAGTATTGTTTTAGGAGCCATGGAGCAGCAGGCAAAGATGTGGGGAGAGGAATGATCGAGATATGAAGAATGAAGGACAACGAAGGACAGGATATGTGACAAAACGGGGCAAATTTTGCACGGTACAGAGTTGGAGGACAGCAGTAGTCTTCAAGACTGGAGTTCACAGTCACATGTAAGGGTTTCAGCAATGTAGGGGCTGAGGCAAGGGTGGCGGTCAGGAATTTTGTTGATGAAACTTGTTGACGGCTAAGCTGTTGGCTTTAGAACGCTGTTCAAGATATAAGGTAGAACAGGGTGGCATAATTGTAAATTTTTTGGTTCAACTTGAGAGAATAGTCATGGAGAGAGATGGAATAAATAGTAAGGGAGCAGAGTTTTGGATGGGAACTGAAGATGATTACCTCTCCAATCTTGAGCTGGAGGAAGGTGCTGTTGGCCAAGCAGTAACCATACAGAAGTAGCACAAGGGTTGAGAAGAATGGTGAAGAGGTAGAACTGGAGATCATCAGCATGCATCAAGTGTCAGACTTGGCTCAATGAAAGAATTCTAAGTATGTGGGTTAAAGCTAGCGTCTTTAAGCAGCTGGTCACCATTGCAGTACTGAAGTAGTGCTGCACTGTTGGAAGTGTCGTCTTTCAGATGAGATGTTAAACCAGGCTCCCCTCTCGGATGCAGGAGATCCCATGGCAACTTTATTCTTCAATCAAGACTACCAAAAATGGATTATCAGTCCATTTACCTCATTATTATTTGTGGAACCTCAGTGTTTGCAGGGCTGCCACATTTACCCATATTACAACAGTGACTACATTTCAAAAGCACTTTGGCTATGAAGTGTTTGGGACATTGAGGTAGTCAAAGGTGCTATATAAATTATGTAAAACTCATGTCTGTGGATGAAATCACTGAGATGGAGCAGGGCGGATTCTGAATATGACTGTGGGCCAGGGAAAAGAAGCCATTATTCAAATAGGTAGGAATGTACTCCTACAAGGATGGTTTCATGATGTTGGATGATGAGAGGAAGATGGCATGGTCCACCATATATAATTACAGAGGATATCATTCACAGCATTTCAACCAGCTTAAAAAAATGGCCTGTATTTGTATAGCCCCATATCAAGCATCATGAAGTGCAATGACGTGTTGGCATGCATAGCATATACTTTGCAACAAAATAGTTAATTTTAAAGAAAAATTACACATTTTTAAAGAAAAGTTACTTATCGCCAAAAAATTTTTGGGGAGACCATTAAACATAGGAAGTGTTTTTTTGATATGGTCAAACCTCAAAGAAACAGAATGGCGCTTGCCAAAGGACTGTTATCACCACGTGGTGCTTTAAGAATGGTTTGTATCGTCTCTTCGGCCTGGTCACAGTTCCACAAAAATATTACTAAACACCTTCAGCAATATCTAATATGAAGCTACTCCATGGGAATATGGAACTTGTGTGATCAGAAATTCATAAGAGGAAAATCCTGCGATTTCAGTATCTTCACTGTTTTGTCGTCTACACGCACCTTCACTGATCCGGTACCCGATGTATACTGAAATTAGCCGGGGTCTTTGCAAATCCTACAGAAAGTTATCTGAATTGACGTGAGGAGAAATGCCTCCCACCTCAAGGATTATCGATTTAATTCACAGAACAGTCAGATTAAAGAATGAGCACCCCTCCAATTAGTTCTATTTTCCTTAAAATATATTTTGAGATCTCTTTAGAGTTTAATTTGCAAAAAATTCCAAATCAATTTTTAAAAAATGGTTAAGAAAACAAATTCAATAAAACATCCCTTCACTGCAAATATACCTTTTATAGCATATAAGAAAATATGGATGAATAGTGCAGAGTTATACTAGATGCTTACATTGCTATTTGATCAGGAAAGAAAAGCTTTGTATGATGCTCCAATACATCACCAGAGATCTGCTCACCAGCCGCCAACAGCCACAGAACTTTCACACTTTTCACTGTCTTGTTGGTTCTTTTCTAATAAAACTTCAACAATGAGCATAAGAGACCAGTCAGCTGACCACTGGAGAGTTGCAAAATGCAGTTTTACACCAGTCGCAGTTGTACTCCAACTTGTATAAAACTGAAGCAGTGCGCAATTATCTCCTCCAAAGAAAAATGTGCTTGGCTCTATTTGTTTCTGGGTAACTGCAGTTGTGCAGTTGCACTTCTTAAACTGCACAGATGCTGAATGTGCAGCATAATTGAACCATATAATACTTTGCTAGCAACAAATGTCACCTTTCTGCATTGAAACTTGAAATTTGCCGCAAAACAGTACCGTTTCCCTTGGTTGTGCACAATCTGAAAACAGGAAGTATCATGTTTACGGGGACCAAATAAGCAAATTATGCTTTGTTTAAAATCCAGGTGCCCCATGTAATCAATGTTTTGGGGGTCTGATTCTGAGATTCCATCCACTTTCTGTTTTTAAATCCAAACTAATGGCTTTGGTCAAGTTAGTTGTTTTCTTTAGTTAATATCACAGGTTTTGTAAATGATCTGCACCTGACATATGAAGTGCAATGCTTGCTGCATGTTGTTTAACAGGCTTGAAATGTGCCCTCACACAGGGTGCATAAGTAAATGCTTTTTTAATTACCTCTTCTTCAAGAGCTGCTGCTAAGTTTTCTTTAGGCACCTGGATTGATCGGGCAGTTGAATGTCAGCTCAATTCATCATATATCTTGGCCTACCCCCTCCAATAACACACCCAGATAAAGCTACATTATTTAGCCTCCAAATTGGCTAAAATAGGCTCCAAAGATTTTTCTTTAGCAAATCAGGATCACATTTAGGACCCCAAAAAAGGAAGGGATTAGAAAAGACCATGCACTTGGCCAGTGGCAAAAAAACTAATAGTTTTGAATTGCCCACCCCCGCCATTAACAAGAAGACTTAAACATATCTCGGCTCAGTCTGGAATGGAGGGACCACAGAAAAGATGGAAACATTATTAAAGCTTGAAACAAAAAAGTAAAAATAGAGTCCAAGTAATTAGCCTCAAATTTTTAAATAATTGTACAAGAAAGCAGATTAAATGGGAGGGGGAGGGAGTGAAAATGGGCAGGAGCAGAAGATTTTTTAAAATTCGTGTCTTTAACTTTGTGAAAGTAACATTTCAGTAGCCTGCAGTTAATATTACTACTACTCAATTGGCAGATTTATTGCTGTATTACAATTTAGAATGGAAAAGGACACAGCAGGGAAATGGGATAAAACCACTTCACTTAAAGCATCCAATAGCACAGGCAAGTTGGGCCAATCACATCCTCTTATGCTGTACATTCTATGATTCCTCAGTGCGTGAGTTGAAATCTTCAAAAAATTGATAGCCTAGAGAGCACAGAACTTGCTAGAGCATCCAGCAGTCTCGAGGGTTAAAACAACAGCACACAAATCTAGGCTATTTCAGCTGTCTTTATTATAGAGAACCACAGCTTAGATTTGCTGGGCAGAAAAAAAAATACATAATATTGCATACAAAAACGCATTGGTTGTTTCCAGCAAACAAATCATTCTTAATCTCAAAGAAACATCAAGTCAGTAATTCAGCTGACTCCTTTACAACTGAAGGCCAGCAATTTCTGCATTATATAAAATCAATTAGCACATCAGCTCTTACTTTAGCAACCTTTCTCCAGTTAAGACAGTCAAAGAAATAGTATGTCCCCCTTTCATAGGTGTTGGTCTTTACTGTTGGCTCCATTCCTGGGGCCCTGGTGATCCAGACTCTCTCTTCTTTATGGTACCTCCAGTCTCTGTTAAATCTAACATTCATAATATGATAAAAGACATGAATGAATATTAATCAAATGAAACATATCCAATAAAGACTAAAATGGCAAATAAAATCATGAATCATTAGATTTTCTTAACATGTCAGTTATGCCAAAAATAAATTTCAAATTAAATGAGTTAAAAGGACATACAGCTCTACTGCTGCAAGTAACTGTAAGACATCTCCTCCATTCATGTAGTATAGATAGAAAAGGAGGTCTTCTCCATAGCGGGCAAGTTTTATTGCAGCAAGCTGTAAAAGAGATCACTGTTAGTTTTATCTTTTCTATTTTAAATATAATCCTTAGAAACCTTAACTTATGACATCAGCTATAATTTATATACAAGGGATATCAACAGCAATTCTACAAAGTGGCTACAAAATGTTTAACTGATTACCACCAAAGGTATATAAATTATGCCATTAAATAGTCACACTCTGATCACACCACAACTGTTAATCCTACAACGTGAATATCATCTCATTATTTGCACAGAAAGTTCTGCCAGTAAACCAAACGAACAAAACTGAAATATAGCTATCAATGCAGGAGTACATATCCATATAATAATGTTATTGAAGCACACTTCCTGTTTAGAAAAAAAAAGAAAAATACTTGCTTTCCAGGACCAACAGATGTCTCAAAGCACTTGCTCCCAATGAAATACTTCTGAAGTGTAGTCACTGTTGTAATGTAGGAAACACAGCAACCAATTTGCATGCAGCAAACTCCCACAAACAGGAATGTGATTTTTGTGATGTTAATTGAGAGATAAATATTGGCGAAGATACCAGGGATAACTCCCCTACTCTTCTTCAAAATAGAGCCATGAAATCTTTCACATCCACCCGAGAAGGCAGACAGGGCTTCAGTTTGTCTCATCCGAAAGATGGACAAAAATTGCTTCCCATCATGTTTTTGTCACACTTGTGTGATAACTTTTCCTATTATAAATATCAATGCCCATATTTCCTTCACTCAACCTGTCAGCTTCTCAACCCACCTCCCCCTCTTTGGCCAAGCTTTTAGGGAAAAAAATAGAATGAAGAGTAAAATAGCCAGGAATATAAAAACAGATAAGAGCTTTTACAAGTATATAAAAAGGAAGAGTAGCTAAAGTAAACATTGGTCCCTTAGCAGTCAGGAGAAATTATCATGGGGAATGAGGAAATGACAGAGACATTCAACAAATATTTTGTGTCTGTCTTCACTGTAGAAGACACAAGTTACATACTAGCCCCTATGTTACCCTCTCTTTCTGCTAAGAGAGAGAAAATTAAGATAATTAATATTGGCAGAGAAAAACTACTTGACAAACTCAAGGGACTATTATCTGTCATCCCCAGGTCCTGATGGCCTACATCTTAGGGTGCTAAAAGAGATAGCTGCAGGGATAGTGGATGCGTTGGCTGTTCAAAAATTCCACAGATTCTGTAACAGTCCCGGCAGATTGGAAGTTAGCAAACGTAATACCGCTATTCAACAAAGGAGGGAAAGAGAAAACGGGTAACTACAGAGCGGTGAGCCTGACATCAGTCGTTGGGGAAAGTACTGGAACCTATTATTAAGGAAGTCTTAACAATGCACTTACAAAATCATAGTCTGATTATAACAAGTCAACATGGTTTTATGAAAGGGAAATCTTGTTTGACAAATTTCAGACTTTTTGAGTAGGGATAAATGAGGTATTTTTAAGTTGGCAGGCTGTGACTACTGGAGTGCCGCAAGAATCAGTACTGGGGCCTCAGCTATTTACAATCTATATAGATGACTTGGATAAGAGACCGAGAGTAATGTATCTAAGTTTGCTGACGATACAAAGCTAGGTGGGAATGCAAGCTGTGAGGAGGACACAAACAGGCTGCAAAAAGATCTAGACAAGTTAAGTGATTGGGTAACAATGTGGCAAATGTGGGGAAACGTGTGGTTATTCACTTTGGTCATAAGAATAGAAAAACAGAATTTTTTTTTAAAGAGCGTAGAATGTGTAAATGTTGGCATTCAGACTTGGATGTACTTGTACAAGGAACACAAAGTTAGTATGCAAGTACAGCAATCAATTAGGAAGGCAAATGTCATGTTAGCCTTTATTACAAGGGGATTGGAGAACAAGAATAAGGTAGTCTTGCTACATCTGTACAGGGCTTTGGTGAGACCACACCTGGAGTACTGGGCTGGCAGCAGGTCTGGATGGGTGCCGTTCCCATTTGTCACGCGGGTAGCCATTGTGAATACTGAGGCCCCCCCAAACACACAATCACGCGGCGGGGCAGGAGGCGAGATGCTGAACACGTGTCAGATGACTCCAGAGCAGGTGCTGGCACCATATTTAAAGCCCTGCCAGCCCTGCATTGCTTCCTTGCACTCACCTGCTGATAACTGCTTAAAACTGTGACCAGTTTTCTATTGATTCTGGAACCCCCACAAGCCCATCTCCCCCATTGAGGCGGACTCCACAGGATGGCTCCACAGTTTAGTGATGCCCCCCTCCAGATTGGCCTCCAGGATGCAAGAGAAAGGCAGGAGGTTCTCTTCGACAGCGATGGCAAGTAGAGGTCCTCCTGCCTGACCAAGCAAGCCTGGATGGAGAAAGCTGAGGAGGTCAGTAGCCATGGGGTCACCCCCCAGTGATGCAAGAGGGTCAGTGTCCTCCAGCGTGCTCCCAAGGTGACTGCTGCACACCCCTGCCTCTCTTTCTTTCGTGATTGCATGTGGCTTTGCATGAGGAAGCGAGGTGATGGCAGAGGGGGTTAGGCATCATCTCATCCTGATAGATGCATGGCTGCCTCGGCCACAGGCCACCTTCTTTCACAGCTCTGCAACCCCTCCTCCCCGCCCCCCCCCTTTCTAGCGGACGGCAGTATGAGCTATAGAAGATAGCTCAGTGGGGGATGAGGGGCTGCCACTAGCTAAACTGTCATGCTGATCTCTGAGAAGTATGACTATCTCCCTCTTTCCTCTTGCTGAACACAAGGGCCACAACAGGAAGGGAGACAGACTGAACAAGTGGAGGCATACCTGATCTTCGGCTTCTCTCCAAAGCCGAAGAAGAGGCATTAGAATTGGCAGGGACACAGGGCGGTTGTGCCATATCAGAGGGAGAGACTGGAGTCTTGCACAAAAGAGTGAGAACTGGCTTCCATAGACATACAGATCACTTCTGGAGACCAAAATCACATATGGTTGGCATGCTGAGATTTGCACAGCCTAACTCCCACGTTTTTATTCTTTTATGCAGGTTTGTATCCACAGGAGATTTAACCAGAAGAGGGACAGCCGTCCACCTCTAAGGAGGAGGAGGAGGAGCACTGAGGATGCACCATCCCATGACTCTCCTGCATCTTCCACCAGTGCCTCAGTGGTTTTCTGCTTGGCTGTAGAATCAGGGTCACGAGCTGGTGAGAGAGAATTCCTGAGAATCCATCCCTGATGGCGAACAGGGGGCCTGCAAAGCTGTGGCACCTAAGACTGCCAAATTATGTAGGCATTGTACCTGCTTCCCGGTAAGCGGGCGCACACCTGCAGGAAAGGGTGCAGATGAGTTGAAAGTTGATGGAATGAAATCCCTCCCTGCTGATGGGGCCTTGATGGCCACATGCTTGCACACCTGGGGAAATCCAGTGATGGCTCTCGGCCTGACTGTCAGGATCGGTCCGGTAGTGCAGTCGCCGGCCCTCTTGAGATCTGATGAAAGGTCACAGACCTGAATGGTTAACTCGGCTTCTCACTCCACAGATACTGCCAGACCTGCTGAGTATTTCAGCACTTTTTTATTTCAGGGCACCACACATGTGCCCGAACAGATGGCTGAGATAGTCGAGGCCACTGACAGTCGGAGGACTGTGGGTGGCCAGGCTGATGATGAGCCTTTCTCAACAGCATAGGGCATATGTTGGAGTTGCAGAGAGAGAGGTAAGGCAACATCTTGCAGAGAGGCCAGAAGCCATGCTCAGCCATGAGTAGACAATGGAGGAGTTCATCCGTGCCATGACTGCTGCCATGTCTCAGGCATATGAGTGCATGGCTTCCTCCATCGAAGCTGGCAACCCTCATGGAGAGCCAAATCCCACAGATGCAAGCAGACCTACACACCATTGCCGTGGCCATGAATGCGATGCAGCATGGCAAGACGAGAGAAGGACAAGATGCCTGGAGTCTTCTCTAGCTCCTTGTTCTTCTCTGGTGAGCAGGAAGGTTCAAGTGAGTCTTGAAAGGGATGAGAAGAGGCTGGTCTCCAGAGCTGGGGGCTCCCCTCAGGGCGCTCAGAGTGTGCACACTGGCTCCTCAGCCCCTCCGCCAGTGAGCCCAGCTCCAGCAGCTGTGATGCCTGTGGAGTGTCCTGCATTGGTGCAGGAAACACTCAGGCATCGCAAGTCATAGGGCAGCCTGATCAGCAGCCAGCTGCTGGTGCTGGGTTCACACCTTGTAGAAGCACTCGCAAACATATAAAGAAAAGCACCTAGACACACTTGGGAGTTCATGGGTGTTTGATAGCTGTCACGTGATTCTTCATATAAAGTTCTTTTGTTCAAGTCATTAATGTTCATTGTGTAAAAGTGATTATTCGATCATGCCTTAATTGTGAGCTGCTGACTTCACCCTTAGTGGGATGCCACTGTAAGCACAGCCCTCATTTAAATATGATCTCCCAGAGGCATTAGCGTCTGTTTCAGCTGGGCGCTAGGCACAGAACACAAATGGAAAGGAGGCAACAGATTACATGCATTGAGGTCAATCTTTACTGGTTTCTGAGTGGATCATGGTGGCTGGAAGTGGGTAATTATGAGGTTGAACAACATGCCAAGGAGGCAAGAGACAATCTGCCTGGCCTCCGATGCAAGGGCTTCAACATCTAGTGCTGCTTGCTCCTCTCTCTCCTCTGCGTCCTCCTTGTCAGTGGAGGAGTGTCACTCGGGCATCTCATTGTCTTGCAAGGCCTTCCCCCCTCTGCAGTGCTAAATTATGCACAGCACAGTAGACCACCATGATACATGAGGTCTCCACTGGATCAATCTAGGCAGTGGAATCTCATCTTCAGCAGCCCAATGGCCTGCTCGATGGTTGCTCAGGTGGAGCTGTGGCAATTGCTGTACCTCTCCTTCACTGCACTGAGGGTTCCTCAGGCGTGAGCAGCCAAGTCTTCATTGGGTAGCCCTTTCCCTCAGAATTCATCCCTGAAGACGAACAGGGGGCCTGAAAAACTGTGGCACCTAGGACTGCCGAATTATGTAGGCATCGTGCCTGCTTCCCGGTAAGCGGTGTCACACCTGAAGGAAATGCTTTTGGATGAGTTGAATCTCGATGGAATGAAATCCCTCCCTGCTGATGGAGACCTCGATGGCCACACGCTTGCAATCTACATCCAGGGAAATCCAGTGATGGTCATCTCGGCCTGACCGTCAGGGTCAGTCCAGTAGCACGCAGTCGCTGGCCCTCTTTAACAAGGCACTGGCCACCTCCTTGATGTCGAGGTGGGCTGCTGCCTGAGACCCCACACGTTTCCAGTCGATCCTTGGAATGAACCGGACGCGTAAAGGTTTAGTGTCACTGTGATCTTCAGGACTATTGGCTAGGGTGACTGCAAAATCCTATAGGTTGCAACTCATCCTGCAGCAAGGCTCATAATTCGGTGACTGCCTCCCTGGACAGAAGTAGTCTTTGCTGACAATGCTGTGTGGACATTTGAAGGTGGCTGATTCGAGTTCAGTACAGTCAACACAGGTGGGCAATTCTCGGCATGGCCAGCTGCAGCTGCCTCTTGCCCTCCCTCTGTCAGAGGTGCCACATTACACCATGGGGGTCCAAAAAGACAGAGTGTATGAGATCCATGGAAAGTGACCAGTGGGCCTGCAGACTTCTGTTGATGCAGAGATGACCATGCCCTGGCAACTGAGGTTTTTCTACTTTTCCCGGCAGAATCCCTTACGGCCCTCAGTACCCACCCTTGCTGATAGCCAACCCTCTAAACCAGCAGTATTGGCAAACACACATCTCACCCAACAGTTTGTATCACCAGATACTGCCACCCAAACCCAAGCACCCCCCCACCCCCTTGCAAAGCACACAGCACTTCAGTCCGAAAATGACCCCGCAACCCCCTCTCCCTTATGCAATGCTGATCATGACTGCCTCCCCATTGTGCCACTGAAGCCTCGGCCCCATGACACCAGCTTTTAATGGTCGTGAACCAGATGACGTGAGTCACCCACTGACAAGTTGATCCCAAGCCCCCTCCCCATTAAATCATGACGAATGAGATGCTAATCTATTGGAATTAAGTGTTCTACAATTTAAAATACATTCCCATCGCGTTGGGGCATCGATTCCACCTTGGTGCTTTTGTGCCGCTGACTAAATCCGGAACTGACATCACAATGCCGGAAATTGGGGTGGACACTTCCAACACAATTCTCCGTCAAACCTCTTCCACTATACCTGCTTCAAATGGCTGCACAAAATTCAGCCCTTGTGCAATTTTGGTCTCCATGTTTAAGGAAGGATATACTTGCATTGGAGGCACTCCAGCAAAGGCTCACTAGATTGGTCCCTGGGATGAGAAGGTTGTCCTATGATGAGAGGCTGAGTAAATTGGTTGTATATTCCCTGGAGTTTAGAAGAATGAGAAGTGATCGCATTGAACCATTCAAGATTATGAAAGGGCTTGACAGGGCAGATACTGAGACATTGTTTTCCATGGCTGGGGAATCTAGAACATGGAGACAGTTTCAGGATAAAGGGCCAATCATTTAGGACCAAGATGAGAAATTTCTTTACTCAGGTTTGTGAATCTTTGGAATTCCTTACTCCAGAGGGTTGTGGATGCACCATTGTTGAAAACATTTAAGGCTGAGATACAGATTTTTGTTTTCTCGGGCATCAAAACATATGGGGAGCAGGTGGAAAGTAGAGTTGAAGCCCAAGATCAGCCATGATCATACTGAATGGTGGAGCAGGCTCAACAGGCCGTCTGGTCTACTCCTGCTCCTATTTATGTTCTAGTCAACCCTTCTAACATATCCTCCTTTTAATTCAGTGTCAATTTATGTCTAATTATGCTCCTGTGAAATGCTTTGAGTCATTTTCTTATGCTAACGGTACAATATCAATGCAAGTTATTGTTATTGGAATTGGTCAATGCAAACTTCTTCTGCTATAATTACACCATTCCACCAATGGTGGCACTACAGTGCATCAGTTTTACATCTCCCGGCTCCTCCATCTGTACTGCAGAGAAACTGCTAAACTCCAACTCCAGTTCTGTTTGCCAAGTTGCTGCAAGTTTTCTTAATTAACAAAACTTGGATTTTATATTATTTACATTTGGGCTTTAAAATGTGGACTGAATTATGCCTGCAGTTCGCATTCAATTCTCTCCTGCTCCAGAAAACATGGGACATGGACCTGTTATAAAAATAAGATTTGTGGAAATGATTTCAAAGCAGTGATCTTCCCTTGCATCCGCTAGCATGTACAAACCACAATGGCAAAAATGACAATGTAAGGGAAACAGACTAAAATTGGCAATTGCAACAATCTTTCTGAAAATTGGGAAACAGAGTTAATGCGAAGGTACTTTAGAGAGCAGTATGAGGACAAAGGATCTTTTCACAACCAGTGCTGGTAGACCTAGGCTATCAAGGTCACAAGCCCAAATATAATGTATAGGTTCTCTGTCTGGACAAGATAAGTGACACCAAGAGAGAGTCAACAGAGTTCCATTTATATCTAGTCTTATCCAGATTTTCTGTTGCTTAAGACTGGGAGAATAAAAGGAATTAATAGCTACAAGCAAGTCAGAGTTTTGGTTTAAAATTTAAGTTGTAAGGCATTGGCATGTCTGGTTAATATAACTGACACCTAGAGATACTGAAGCAGTCCATGTCCATATGCAACAAGACCTGGACAACATCCAGGCTTGGGCTGATAAGTGCGTAATAACATTCATGCCACACAAGTGCCAGGCAATGACCATCTCAAACAAGAGAGAATCTAACCATCTCCCCCAGATGTTCAATAGCATTACGATCGCTGAATCCCCCACTATTAACATCCTGGAGGGGTCACCATTGACCAGGAATTGAACTGGACCAGCCACATAAATGTTGTGGCTACAAGAGCAGGTTAGAGGCTAGGAATTCTGCAGCAAGTAACTCACCACCTGTCTCCCCAGTGCCTGTCCACCATCTACAAGGCACAAGTCAGGAGTGTAATGGAATACTCTCCACTTGCCTGGATGGGTTCAGCTCCAACAACACTCAAGAAGCTCAACACCATACAGGACAAAGCAATCTGCTTGATGGCACACCATCTAGCACCTTCAACATTCACTCCCTCCACCACAGATGCACAGCTGCAGCAGTGTGTACCATATACTAGATGCACAGCAGCAACGCACCAAGGCTCCTTAGACAGCACCTTCCAAACCTACGAACTCTCCCATCTAGAAGGACAAGGGGAGCAGATGCATGGGAACATCACCACCTGCAAGTTCCACTCCAAGCCACACACCTTGGAACTATATCACTGTTCCTTCACTGTCGCTGGATCAAGACCCCGGAACTCCCTTGCTAACAGCACTGTTGGTGTACCTACACCCCAAGGACTGCAGCAGTTCAAGAAGGCACCTCACCACCAACATCTCAAGGGCAATTGCGGATGGGCAATAAATGCTGGCCTAGCCAGCGACGCCCACATCCCACCAAATGAATAAAAAAAATAGCCAATCTTGCCCTAAAACTGATTTGTCAGTTATCAAAATAGATGGACAAAACTGTTTTCTTTGTGGAGTTGAATACAATGAACTTGCATTTATGTAGCAGCTTTCACTATCTCAGGATATAGCAAAGTATTTCAGAGTCAATGAACTATAATCACCATTGTAACGTAGACAAAGATGGAAGTCAATTTTACATAGAACAAGATCTCAAAAAAACAGCAATAAGATAAATGACCAGTTTATCTATTTTGGTAGTGTCCCTGTTTGTCAGGTCCCAGAATAATTACAAATAAAAACAAATTGAAGGAAATACTCAGCAGGTCTGGCAGCATCTATGGAGAGAGAAGCAGAGTTAACGTTTCAGGTCGGTGACCCTTCATCTTTGTTTTTATTTCAGATTTCTAGCATCTGCAGTATTTTTGCTTTTCTCCCAGAATAATTACCCTGCTCTTCAAATACTGTCATGAAATTCTTTACGCCCACCTCAGAGGGCAAAAAGATGCTCAATTTTGATGTCTCATTCAAAAGACAGCACCTTGGACAGTGCAGCACTCCCTCAAAACTACATTAAAACCTAAACTGTGCTCAAGCTTCTGCAGTGGGGCTTAAATCCACAGCTTAAAATGTATTAAAAAAATCTCACACCCTGCAAGAATTTTTGCAAGAAAGCAGTTGAGGCCAAAACATTGTATGTTTTCAAGAAGGAGTTAGATATAGCTCTTGGGTCTAAAGGGATCAAAGGGTATGAGGCGAAAGTGGGAACAGGCTACTGAGTTGGATGATCAGCCATGATCATAATGAATGGTGCAGCAGGCTCCAAGGGCCGAATGGCCTACTCCTGCTCCTATTTTCTATGTATTTATTTAGTGACCAAAGTAGAGAAGTAGCTTGAGGTACTTCACAGAAGTGTAATCAGATGAAAATGGATGCCCAGCTAAAGGATGAGCTCTAGGTGGAGTGACCAAATGTTCCACACAAGAAACTGTTAGCAAAAATGGAATTGGAGGCAACTGACATAGAAAGGGAATTGATTTAGGAGGCAAGAGGGAGAATGGAGGTAATGACTATGCACTCCAATTGGCAGGATGTAATGAGAGGTGACCCTGCAGGGATCTGTACTGGGGCCTCAAGCTTTTCACTATATTAATAACTTAAATGAAGGAATTGATAGCTGTAGATCCAAATTTGCTGACAACACTCAAGTTAGGTGGCACATTAGTGTAGGTGGGAGAGCAGAAAGTTGCAAAGAACATTAATAGATTAAGTGAGAAAACAAAACTGTGACAGATGTAGTTCAATGTGGGGAAGTGTGAAGTCATCTGCTTTAAACCCAAGATAGATAGATCAGAGAAGCTAGTAACTGTGGAAAAGCAGAGATTTAGTGGGGGCTGTGTACAGAAATCACAAAGTTAGTGGAGAGGTACAAATTGTAATGAAAAAGGCTAATTGGCCTTTAACTCCTACAAAGGGGTGGCAGAAGTTATGCTATAATTGTACAAACATCTGGAGTACTGCATTCAGTTCTGGGCACTGCAAATCAGGAAAGAAATACTGGTCTTGGAGTGTGTGCAGTGTAGACTCACCAGAATGATACCAGGGTTTAAAGGATTAAATTGACGACAGGTTGCATAGGCTGGGATGTATGCATAGAAGATTAAGGGGTGATCCAATTGACATGTTTAAGATTTCATAAGTTAGCTTTTTCCCCTGGTGGTGGAGTCCAGAACAAGGAATCATAACCTTAATTTTAACTATCTATTCAATAGATGTGTGCATCAGTGGCAAGTTTGCATTTGGTGCCCATCCCCGATTTCCCCTCAAGGTGGTGGTGGTGAGCCGCCGCCTTAAACTGAAGTCCATGTGGTGTAGGTACACCCACAGTGGTGGTTTGATACAACTGAGTGGCTTGCCAGGCCATTTCAGCTGGCAGTCAAGAGTCAACCACATTGCTGTGGGTCTCGGGTCACATATAAACCAACTGAGTAAGTACAGTAGATTTCTTTCCCTGAAACTGAAGGTGTTTTTTACGACAATCTGGTAGTTTCATGATCACTATTTTTGAGACTAGCCCTTTATTCCAGATTTATTAATTAATTGTATTTAAATTCCATCAGCTGCTGTGATGGGATTTGAACTCGTGTCTCCGGAGTATTAGTCCAGGCCTCTGGATTATTAGTCTAGTCACATTATGCTATTGCTCCCTAGGCTGATTAGAGGTGATGTCAGGGAACACTTTTCAGACAAAGGATAGTGGAAATCTGGAACCCTTGTCCCGAAAAGCATTGAAGCTTGGTCAATTGAAAGTTTCAAAACTGAGACTGATCAGAATTTTTTGTTTGGTAAGGAATATGGAACTAAGGCAGGTAAATAGAGTTAAGATACAGTTCGACCATGGTCTAATTGAATGGTGGATCAGACTTGAGGAGCTGATGTTCCTAAAAGCTTCATCAAAAAGGTGGGTCTTAAGGAGGAGAAGGAGATAGACCAGTAGAAAGGTTCAGGATGAATGCTAGAGCTTAGGGCCTAAAGGGGTCAAGGCATAGTTACCAATAGTAGGGCAAAGGGAGAGGTTGATGCACGAGAGACCAGAGTAGGAAGTTGCAGAGTTGTTGGGGGAGTGTGAGCTTGGAGGAGGTTATAGATAGGGATGACCATGGAAATTTCAATGGGAATTTTAAATGAGGTTTACGGGACTGGGAACTAACATATCAAAGACAGGTTATGCATGAGCAGGATGAGGTGCAGGCAGCAGTTTATGGAGAATGCAGGTAGGTAGCCAGTCAGGAATAATCTAGTCTGGAGGCGACAGTGGTATGGATGATATTTTAAGCAGCGGCAGCAGATGGACTGAAGCTGGGGAGGAAGACGGAATTGATGTTGAGTGGACAGAATATGTGATGGGAATGGCGGGGAGGTGGTGGTTGAAGATAATGGCTTTGGTCTTCCGAATGTCACAAAAGATGCAGCTCATCCAGCTCTGGGATTTGGACAAATAATCTGACAACAAAGTGTCAACAGGTCTGATTAGGGATAGTCAGCATGGCTTTGTGCGTGGGAAATCATGTCTCACGAATTTGATTGAGTTTTTTTGAGGTAACCAAGAGGATTGACGAGGACAGGGCGGTGGACGTTGTCTATATGGACTTTAGCAAGGCCTTTGACAAGGTCCCGCATGGTAGGCTGGTCCAGAAGGTTCGAACACATGGAATCCAGGGTGAGCTAGCCAATTGGATACAAAATTGGCTTGGTGATAGGAGGCAGAGGGTGGTAGTGGAGGGTTGTTTTTCAGATTGGAGGCCAGTGACCAGTGGTGTGCCGCAGGGATCGGTGCTGGGCCCTCTGTTGTTTGTCATATATATTAATGACTTGGATGAGAATGTAGGGGGCATGATTAGTAAGTTTGCAGATGACACCAAAATTGGTGGTATAGTGGACAGTGAAGAAGGTTATCTAAGGTTACAACAGGATATAGATCAACTGGGAAAGTGGGCAAGGGATTGGCAAATGGAATTTAACGCAGACAAGTGCGAAGTGATGCATTTTGAGAAGGTAAACCAGGGCAGGACGTATACAGTGAATGGCAGGGCCCTGGGGAGTGTTGTTGAGCAGAGAGACCTTGGGTTGCAAGTACATAGTTCCCTGAAAGTGGCAACACAGGTAGACAGGGTGGTGAAGGCGGCGTATGGCATGTTTGCCTTCATCAGCCGAGGCACTGAGTACAAGAGTTGGACATCATGTTACAGTTGTACATAACGTTGGTTAGGCTGCACTTGGAGCACTGTGTGCAGTTCTGGTCACCGCACTACAGGAAAGATGTGATTAAGCTAGAGAGGGTGCAGAAAAGATTCACAAGGATGTTGGCTGGTTTGGAGGGCTTGAGTTATAAAGCGAGATTGGATATGCTGGGCTTGTTTTCCCTGGAGCGAAGGAGGCTGAGAGGGGACATGATAGAGGTATATAAAATTATGAGAGGCATAGATAGGGTAGATAGCCAGAGTCTGTTTCCCATGGTAGGGGTGACTAAAACTAGAGGGCATAGATTTAAGGTGAGAGGGAGGAGATTTAAAGGGGATCAAAGGGGTAAATTCTTCACACAAAGAACAGTGGGTATCTGGAATGAGCTGCCAGAGGTGGTGGTGGAGGCAGGAACAATAGCAACATTTAAAAGGCATCTGGACAGGTACTTGAATGAGCAAGGGATAGAGGGATATGGAATTAATGCAGGCAGGTCGGATTAGTATAGATAGGCATTATGGTCGGCATGGACGCGGTGGGCCGCAGCGCCTGTTTCTATGCTGTACGACTCTATGACTCTAAAGGTCAACACTGGTGGTGGAAAAGTAGAGTTAGTGTTGGCTCACATAAGGAAGCTGACCCAATTTTTCAGATGAGGAAGAGAGGTCAAGGATAAGTCCTGGGAAACTCCAACAGTAACTCTTTGAGGCTAGAAGAAAAGCCATTGCTGGACAGATAGAAATGGAACCAAGGGCAGGTCTATTCAGATGACCAACAGATCAGAGTCATTGGAGGAGGATGGTGTGGTTGATCATGTTAAAAGTTTCAGAGATGTCGAAGAATATAACAGTGCACCATGGTCAAAGTCACAGAAGATCACATTTGTGAATTTTTAGGGTTGTTTGGGTGTTTTGGCAAAGATAGAAACTTGATTGGAGAGATTTGGGAGGTGGCAATATATTCACCAACTTGGGTGAGGAAAGGGAGATTCAAGATGGGATGGTAATTTGCAAGGACAGAATAGCTAAGTGTGTTTTTTGAGGACAGGTTGATGGTGGTGGTTTTGAAAAGGGAGACAGTAACAGAGGAGAGGAAACCATTTATCGTCACCTAGCATGGAGGTCAGAAAGGGAAATTGGGTGGTTAGCAGTCTACCATATTCACTACACACATATTCACACACATCTGCATCATCATTAAGGCTGCCTATTTCCATCTCTAACATCGCCTAACTCTACCCTTGCCTAAGCTGATCTGCTGCTGAAACCCTCATCCATGCCTTTTGTTACCTGCAGACTTGATTATTCCAACACCATTCTGGCTGGCCTCCCATGTTTTACCCTCCACAAACTTAAGGTCATTCAAAACTCGGCTCTCCATGTCTGAACTTTCATTAAGTCCCATTCAATAATTACACTCGTGTTCACTGATCTACGGTGACACCTGGTTAAGCAACATCTCAATTTTAAAATTCTCACTCTTGTTTTCAGATCCCTCCATGGCCTCACCCTCTATATCCCTGGAATCTCCTTCAGCCCGACGTCAATCAGAGATATCAGCGCTCCTCCAATTCTGGTCTTTTGAGCATCCCTGATTTTAATCACAGCATTGCTGGCGGCCATACCTTCAGCTGCCAAGGATCTAAGGTCTGAAATTCCCTCCCTAAACTACTCCGCCTCTCTCTTTCTTCTTTTAATACACTCCTTAAAACCTACATCTTTGACCTAAGTGAGACTACAGCAAACTGGAGAGGAGTTTAAGGAGACAGTGGTGGTAGAGCAATGAAGTCAGGATGATCCTCAAGTAGTAAGCAGTTTTGGAAGAGCGAAGCGTGAACCAACAGTGCTTTCTGTGGTCCAGTCAGAGATTGTCATGGATGGCGAAGCCAGTCGTGCGTCAGATATGCTCAAGTCTGTGCCCTCTGGCCTGAGGGAACAAAGAGGATAGGAGAGAGTAAGGGTGTTACTGAGGACAAGGACATCAAAGAGGAGTGGTTGAGCAAATTGCCAGCTGCGGATGTAATGTGGAAAATGGAGGACCAAAGGCTCGGCAGTTGGACATTCATATGTTCCTGAGGACAGTCTGAGATTAAGCCAGTCTATTTGCAACCTTGGTATTGCATTTGACCCTGAGATGAGCTTCCGATTTCATATTCGTGCCATCACGAAGACTGCCTATTTCCACCTCCATGACTTGGCCTCTGTCTCAGCTCATCTGCTGCTGAAACCCTCATTCATGCCTTTGTTACCTCTAGACTTGATAATTCCAACTCACTCCTGGCGGGTCTCCCGTATTCTGCTCTCTCTAATCCTGAGGTCATCCAAAACTCTGCTGCCCATGTCTTAACTTGCACCAAGTCCTGTTTCCCTATCACCCCTGTGCTCACTAACCTACACTGGTTCTCCGTCAAGCAACATCTTGATTTATAAAATCCTCATCCTTGTTTTCAAATTCCTCCATGGCCTTGCCCCTCCTATCTCTGAAATCTCTTCCAGCTCCACAACCCTCCAAGATATCTGTGATCCTGTAATTCTGGCCACTTTTGCATTCCTGCTTTTAATTGTTCCACCATTGGTGGCCGCGCCTTTAGTTGCCTAGGCCTCAAGCTCTGGAATGCCCTCGCTATAACTCTTTGCCTCTTCACCTTGCTTTCCTCCTTTAAGCCACTCCTTTAAACCCTATCTCTGTGACCAAGCTTTTGGTCATCTGACCTAATATCTCTCAGAATAATACAGTGAAGAGGCCCTTCGGCCCATCGAGTCTGCACCGATGCATTAAAGGCGCCTGACCTGTCTACCTAATCCCATTTGCCAGCACTTGGCCCATAGCCTTGAATGTTATGACGTGCCAAGTGCTCATCCAGGTACTTTTTAAAAGATCTGAGGCAACCCGCCTCTACCACCCTCCCAGGTAGTGCATTCCAGACCGTCACCACCCTCTGGGTAAAAAAGTTCTTCCTCAAATCCCCCTTAAACCTCCTGCCCCTCACCTTAAACTTGTGTCCCCTCGTAACTGACCCTTCAACCAAGGGGAACATCTGCTCCCTATCCACCCTGTCCATGCCCCTCATAATCTTGTACAGCTCGATCAGGTCACCCCTCAGTCTTCTCTGCTCCAGCGAAAACAACCATAGCCTATCCAACCTCTCTTCATAGCTTAAATGTTCCATCCCAGGCACCATCCTGGTGAATCGCCTCTGCACCCCCTCCAGTGCAATCACATCCTTCCTATAATGTGGCGACCAGTACTCCAGCTGTGGTCTTACCACAGTTCTATACAACTCCAACATGACCTCCCTGCTTTTGTAATCTATGCCTCAATTGATGAAGGAAAGTGTCCCATCTGCCTTTTTCACCACCCTAATTACCTGCCCTTCTGCCTTCAGAGATCTATGGACAAACACGTCAAGGTCCCTTTGTTCCTCAGAACTTCCCAGTGTCAGGCCATTCATTGAATACTTCCGTATCACATTACTCCTTCCAAAGTGTATCACCTCACACTTTTCAGGGTTAAATTCAATCTGCCACTTTTCTGCCCATTTGACCATCCCGTCTATATCTTCCTGTAACCCAAGACACTCAATCTCTGTGTGGCTCGATGTCATACTTTGTTTTATAATGCTCCTGTAAAACACCTTGGAACGTTTTATTACATTGAAGGTGCTACAGAGATATAAGTTGTTGCTGTTGATGGATGGGATGAGGTAAAAAAAAGTTAAAAGAATTAAAAAGAATTGTGCAGAAAGTTCAATTGGTCCAGAAAGGGATAGTTTATGAAGCAAGACCTCCACAAATGTTAGAAGTGAGACTTTAGGTTTAAGAAGTTTGGCCAGAGACAGGCGACTATTTAAACATGTGACTTGTATGCAAGTGTTCAGATTCCCTGCGTTTAAGGAAACAAATCTGAACCAGCTCTAGTCCACATAAACCAGATGTGCAATGGTGGATCTACTGAGGGGATAGTCAAGTGATGCAGGAGACTGATACAACATCTATGGATGGAGATTCGTTATGCTGACATCCCCAGAGGTGAACTCCAGTAATCAGAGGGAAACAAAGTTGCCAACTCTATTACATTGACTGGAAGGAGAAGATTACAGTAGAACGAGCTATGAGCTTAGCAGCAATATACTGACTGGACTTGAAACATAGCTGGCAGATGTTTGATGCTTTTAATTTGTCAGCTATATGAGGAATTTCAACATAAATTAATCATGCCAACTTCTTGCCAATCTTGGACATTAAGCATAAGGTTATTTTGTACTAAGTACAGCCTAGCCGAATCAGTTGGCATGACACATTTAAAGCTGCCTTTGTACCAGCAGGGTTACAAAGTCTGTTAATTACACATGATCGATTACATAGTGCACTCTTTAATGTTTATCTTTTACACAATGTTAATTCAGTTATGTGTTCATTAAAAAAAAGTTAATTTTTCTGTTTGATGTCTCCTTAAGGGAATTTGGCAGCATGACTTAATTTGCAACTGTTAATAGAAGGCGGTTCAAGCATGCTAAATTTTAGGCATCCCATAAACCCTAGACAGTAAATCCACAGCTGGTTCTTTGGTGAGGGGTTAAGGTGAGGAGTTACAGATTCAGCTGATGCTCTTTGATCTACATTTATTACAATACTTACTACTCGCAGCGTTCTCATAATGCACGATATGCAACAAGACTTATGATCACTGGTTACATATTGTATTGCGTATAATTTAAAGCTAAGCTATTCCATGCATCTATCAGGACCACTTCTGACATAATCTGGTATTCAGGAAAAAGACATTCTGATTTGGTGGTAACATTGTTCTGGCAAACAACAAAGGAAAAAAATCTTTACTTCTATATCTTTTAGCAAAAATTCCACTAGAGTATGCTCAGGGTTAAGATGATAGAACATGACTGATTACATTACTGTTCCACTAATTAGCAAATTTCAATTTTAAATTTCAGACTATACAGTAGAATCTTCAATTACTAGTTTCACATAAGGAGTGTGACAGAATTCTCATCACTCACCTGAATGATTGCAGCTACAAGAAACTCTTGATCAGCTGCTCTGCCATTTAACATTAACCCTTTGCTCACTACTTCAGGATCATCCCAGCTTCTCCAACACCCAACCATTTTCTTAAATCACTCTCCACTGTGCTCTCTACCCTGTGGCAGTAGTATCTATTACCTACAGGATGCACTGCAGCAATTTGCCAAGCTTACTTCGATGGCACCCCCCCCCCCACCCCCCAAGTTCTCATGACTTCTACAAACAAGGATGAGAGCAGCATTGTCATAAAGCACCACCATCTAAAAGTTCCCAGTCTACCATCCTGTCTTGGAGATATATTGTCATTCCTTCATCAACACTGGGTCGACATCTTGCAATTGCCTATCATCACTACAGCACCACCACTAGGTGGGACATCGGTACAAGGCACAACACCATCTTCTCAGGGAAACAAAGGATGAACAAAAAAATGCCACTTTACCAGTGCCACCCACATCCTGAGCAGAAACAGAATGAAACAGCAGCAGTATTGCCTCTTCAAGTTTACCTGAACACAGACTCATACCCAAGTTTGCTCCATGGTTCCCTGTGGTACCTTGCCATGGAGGTCGTTCTTTTTAGATGAGCTCAAATAGTTGAGTGTTAGCAAACTATGAGGTACATTGCAGCCAAACCTAATACCATTCTCACTCAACATTCATCCATAGGTGCTTTCCAAAATGGGGGAGAACACTGCCTAATTTTTCCTATTCCTAGCCTAAGCACAGAATAGTAATACTCCTCCTTCTGTCCCTATCTGAGATTTAGCTAATGCAGCACATACTGGGGATTGAATAAAGGCAATACTTGCATGACTCAGTTGCACACTAGGCAATTCATTTATTAACCCAGCCACTGGGGAGCAATTGGCAGTAATGTGCAAATCTCAGGAGAATTTTCAACAAAGAACTGTATCAGCTAAATTCAGAGAGACACACAACTTGGTATTTAAGCAGCTTTAGCACCTCTGATTTCTGAGGTGTACAAAAATATTGTGTTATCTATGTTATTTAAGGTCACTTTTTTTAATATTTAACATCTACACTCACCTTGTCCCTAATGTGTATGTTTGTTAGATACTCCGATGGAACATGAAAATCTGTGGAAAAAGATGATTGGTGCTCAGTTATTTAAAAGTAGCGTAGACATGTTGAAGGAATAAACAGATTAGAGATCCACAGTGTTATACAGCAATGATAAAATAGCCGTTCTCACCAATATCTTGAGGTCGACAGGGTGCTGATGCCCAAGGAGATGCAAATTTGGGATAGAGATTTCTGTAAAATACTGACAATTAATCATACAGATTCTTGATCTAACAAAACAGCTGAATGCTGAGTCACTAAATGTGACCCGATATGCCCATGTTACAGAAAGTATATTTCAACATTTTTTCCAATATTGATAAATTCTAACGACATAAGAATTTCTTAACTGAAGAATCAGAAGCTACTCTAACTGTAGAGTTTAACATTTTTTTAATAAGAGGGAGCTCTTTTCCAGCTGGCAAACAGCGAAGTAAGAAGCTAATGCTAAAGCAATTCCCTGCAATATCCATCAGATCTGTGTTAATACTTTGTATAACTCTCCACAGCAGCATGATCAAGTATAGGCTGGAACCAGGACAATGCTTTTAGCAAAAATGGAACCCATTTGTCATAACGTTAGAGTGCACATTTCAGTCAAAAACAACAAAAGAACTATGGTTTAAAAAAGATGAAATCCTTTAGGCCATCAACCTTGCAAAACAGCACAAATGAACAAACATGATACACAGAAGACAAACCTCCGATCAAAAGTAATTCAAAGAGCTAACAGCACAATCTATATCTCAAACACCTTTATGTATAGTTTTTAAAAAGATTACAGGCAATCCAAGGAGAAGTTGAGAGGCTATAGTTCAGTACAGTAGGATACAGTACAGTATAGTTCAGAAGGTACATTAAACTGCAAGAATGACATTTCAGCACTTTAAAAGCAGTATATAAGGTTTTAGATTTGAATCTGTAAGTTGCTCCGGGGTGCTGGTTAGTATAGATCAACAGGGTGTTTGTTAAAAAAATACACTTTCTAGCCATTGTACAGCAAGTACGTTGACTGGAATTTTGTAAATTGTAATTTGTGGCAGGACATCGAACTGAGGATACTACTGTCAATTGTCAGATCATGAGTTTTTTTTATTTCTTCAGGGGATGTGAGCATTTGTGGTCCATTCCTAATTGCCCTTGAGATGATGGTGGTGAACTGCCTTCTTGAACTGCTGAAGTCCATGTGGTGTAGGTACACCCACAGTGCTACTAGGAAGGGATTTCCAAGTTTTTGACCCAGCAACAGTGAAGGAATGGCGATATAGTTCCAAGTCAAGATGGTGTGTGGCTTGGAGGGAACTAGCAGGTGGTGGTGTTCCCATGCATCTGCTGCCCTTGTCCTTCTAGGTCACAGGTTTGGAAGGTGCTGTCGCAGGAGGCTTGGTGAGTTGCTGCAGTGCATCTTGTAAGTGGTGTAAGTGGTGTACATTGCTGCCACTGTGCACTGGTGGTGGATGGGTGCCAATCAAGCTTCGTCCTGGATGGTGTCAAGTTTCCAGAGTGCTGTTGGAACTGCACTCATCCAGACAAGTAGAGTGTATTCCATTACACTCCTAACTTGTATCTTGTAGGCAGTGGACAGGCTTTGGGGAGTCAGGAGGTGGTTATACTCACAGCAAAATTCCCAGCCTCCAACCTGCTCTTGAAGCCACAGTATTTATATGGCTGGTCCAGTTAAGCTTCTGGTCAGTGATAATTCCCTGGATGTCGATATTGGGGAATTCAACAATGATAATACCATTGAATGTCTGATGGGAGATGGTTAGGTTCTCACTTGTTGGAGATAGTCATTGCCTGGCACCTGTGTGACCCGAATGTTATTTGCCACTTATCAACCCAAGCCTGAATGTTGTCCAGGTCTTGCTGCATGCAGGCATGGACTGCTTCAGTCTGTGAGGAGTTGAAAATGGTACTGAACACTGCAATCATCAGCAAACATCCCCACTTCTAAACTTATGGTGAAAGGAAGGTCATTGATGAAGCAGCTGAAGTTGGTTGGGCCTAGGGCACTGCCCTGGGGAACTCCTGCAGCAATGTCCTGGGGCTGGGATGATTGACTTCCAACAATTACAATCATCTTCCTTTGTGCTAGGCATGACTTCAACCAGTGAAGGGTTTTCCCCAATTCCCATTGATTTCAATTTTGCTCCTTGATGCCACACTTTGTCAAATGTTGCCTTGATCAAAGGGCAGTCACACTTACTTTACCTCCTGAATTCAGCTCTTTTTTTCCATGTTTGAACCAAGTCTGTAATGAGGCCTAGAACTCAGCGGCCCTGGCAGAACCCAAATTGTGCACTGGCGAGCAAGGTTGTTGCTTAGTAAGTGCTGCTTGATAGCACGGTCAACAACACCTTCAATCACTTTGCTGATGATTGTGAGTAGACTGATGGGACATTAATTGGCAGTACTAGATTTGTCCTGCATTTTGTAGACAGGGCATACCTGGGCAATTTTCCATACTGTCGGGTAGACGCCAGTGTTGTAGCTGTACTGCAACAGCTTGGCAAGGGGCATAACTAGTTCTGAAGCACAAGTCTTCAGTACTATAGCTGGAATATTGTCGAGGCCCATCGCCTTTGCAGTATCCAATGTCTTCTGCCGTTTCATGATGTCATGTGGAGTGAATCGAATTGGCTGAAGACTGGCATCTGTGATGCTGGTGACCTCAGGAGGAGGCTAAGATGGATCATCCACTCAGCACTTCTGACTGAAGATGGTTGCAAATGTTTCACCCTTGTCTTTTGCACTGACATGTTGGGCTCCCCATCACTGAGGATGGGGATGTTTGTGAAGCCTCTTCCTCTGGTTAGTTTTTTAAATGTCCACTACCATTCACTACTGGATGTGGCAGGACTTCAGAGCTTTGATCTGCTCCATTGGTTGTGGGATTGCTTTGTTCTATTGCATGCTGCTCCTGCTGTATTGTCCTGTATTGTAGCTTCACCAGGTTAGATTTTTAGATTTAGATATACAGCACTGAAACAGGCCCTTCGGCCCACCGAGTCTGTGCCGACCATTAACCACCCATTTATACTAATCCTACACTAATCCCATATTCCTACCACATCCTCACCTGTCCCTATATTCCCCTACCACCTACCTATACTAGGGGCAATTTATAATGGCCAATTAACCTGTCAACCTGCAAGTCTTTTGGCTGTGGGAGGAAACCGGAGCACCCGGAGGAAACCCACGCAGATACAGGGAGAACTTACAAACTCCACACAGGCAGGACCCAGAATTGAACCCGGGTTGCTGGAGCTGTGAGGCTGCGGTGTTAACCATTGCGCCACTGAGCTTGGCACCTCATTTTTAGGTATGCCTGGCACTGCTCCTGACATGCTCTCCTGCATTCCTCATTGAACTGGGGTTGATCCCCTGGCTTGATGGCAATAACAGAGTGAGGGATATGCCAGGCCATGAGGTTTCAGATTGTAGCTGAATACAATTCTGCTGATGGCCCACAGCGCCTCATGGTGCCCAGTTTTGAGCTGCAAGATCTATCCCATTTAGCAGGGTGGTACTACCACACAACATAATGGAGGGTATCCTCAGTGTGAAGATGGGATTTCATCTCGACAAGTACTGTGCAGTGGTTACTCCTACCAATACTGTCATGGACAGATGCACTGTGACAGGTAGGTTGGTGAGGGCGAGGTCAAGTAGGTTTTTCCTTCACCACCTGATGCAGGCCCAGTCTGGCAGATATGTCCTTCAGGACTCGGCCAGCTCGGTCAGTAGTGGTGTTACATTGAAATCCCCCACCCAGACTACATGCTGTGCCCTTGCTACCCTGAGTGCTTCTTTGAAGTGCTGTTCAACATGGAGGAGCATTGATTCGTCAGTTGAGGGAGGGCAGTAGGTGGTAATCCGCAGGAGGTTTCCTTGCCCATGTTTGATGCCGTGAGACTTCATGGGATCCGGAGTCAATGTTGAGGACTCCCAGGGCAACTCGTCTTGACTGTCACTGTGCAACCACCTCTGGTGGGACAGGACATATCCAGAGATGGTGAAGGAGGAATTTGAGACATTGGCTGTAAGGTATGATTAAATGAGTATGACATATGCTGTTGCTTGACTGGTCTGTGGGACACTTCTCCCAATTTTGGCACAAGTCCCCATAAGTTAGCAAAGAGGACTTTGCAGGGTCATCAGGGCTGTGTGTGCCTTTGTCGTTTCTGGGTGGTCTGTCTGATTTTATTCTTATTCAACTTTTCTGTAGTGGTTTGATACAACCGAGTGGCTTGCTAGGCCATTTAGGAGGGCAGTTAAGAGTGAACCACATTGCTGTGGATCTGGAGTCACATGTAAGCCAGACGGGGTAAGGACGGCAGATTTTGTTCCCTGAAGGACATTAGTGAACCAGATGGGTTTTGCAACAATCCTGTGGTTCCATTACAGTAACTGGCTTTTTATTCCAGATACAGCACACTTTTGGGTTCTTCCATATTTTTTGATTAGCATCAATTTACTGATTTGCATACAACTTGATTATAAACTTCTCTCAACTGAATAGCTGCATCCTCACCTGGCACTTCAGAAAGCTTGTTATTAAAAATTTAAACAGAAATGTGACTTTACGGAAAAATGGCATGCGGTCCTCTTTCCATATTATGCAACTGATCTTAGCATAAGAAATGGCAGGAAGATGATAGCTGCAAATTTAGGAATTCTGCTTACTCAGGAGAGTTTAGGTTGAGGCCTAGTGTTGTTAAGTCACTGCCTAATGCGAGATGTACCATTCCGGGATCTGTCTCCGCCGCTCGAATGAACGTTAACAGTCCAATCATTCCAAACTGATCTGTTACCATTCCTGTAGGAATATTAGTGACTCGTCCTGAATAATAAGAAAAAAAAACACTAACAAGCGGTCTTCCAACATACATTATTCTTCAATGCATTCCACAATATTTTCAATTGAGTTACAATTTTGATGACAAACAAAACCACCCACCATCAGATAACACTTGGATCCCTTTTTTCTGAAGGTTGTTGTTTTGCGTCGTTGAGCTCTTATCACCAGGAAACTTGGGCCCGTCTGTATTGGATACATTTTTTCCTGGTGTATTCAGGTTCTGTAATTGAAATATGAATAAAATGCAATGAATAAGCAGCACTAAGGAAAATCTGCAAACTGGAAATAATATAAAATTATACTTATATACAAGTTATAGTATCCCAGTGCAAACTGTCAAATAAAACTGTTATATTTCTAAATGAAATCTTCCCAGTTAAAAGGCATTTATTTTTTAAAAATTCATTCTTAGGATATGGGCATCATTAGCAAGGTCAGCATTTAATGCCCACCCCTAGTTTTCCTTGAGAAAGTGGTGGTGAGCCATGTTTTTGAACTACCGCAGTCCATGTGGTGAACGTATTCCCACAGTGCTGTTCAGTAGGAATTTCTAGGATTTTGACCCAGTGACAGTGAAGGAACGGCAATAGGCACCCAAATCAGGATGGTGTGCGACTTGGGAGGGAAACTTGGAGGTGACGATGTTCAAGTATGCCTGCTGCGCTTCTCCTTCCAGGTGGTAGAGGTTGTGCACTTGGGAGGTGTGTTGAAGCCTTGGCAAGTTGCTGCAGTGCATCCTGCATATAGTACAGTGTGCCGGTAGTAGAGGGAGTCGATGTTTTAAGGTGGTGGATGAGTTGCAGAATACCCAATCTCTGACCTGCTCTACTAACCACAGCATTTATGTGGCTATCCTGTTGTGTTTCTGGTTGATGGTGGAAGGTTCAGCAATGGTAATGCCAGTAAATGTCAAGGGATGGTGGATCACTCTTTCTTTGCTGGCACTTGTGTGGCATGAATGCCACTTGCCAATTATCAGCCCAAGTCTGGATGTTACCCAGGTCTTGCTGCATGGACTGTTTCATTATGAGTCATTGGGAATTGTACAAACTGGGGTAATAAAGCACCCATGAGTATGTCTTAACACTGTATAAAGGTACTTCGGAAATGTTGATCAGTTCTGCCACTTTGTTTTCATTGTTTAGTACAGTGGAACTCATGAATGTTTTAACTGCCTTGAAAAACATTCTCACTTGTTAATTTTCCTTTTATTTTCAATAGTTTAGATGTAGAGAAGATATTTCGACTTGTGGGGGAGTCTAAAGCTAGGGCCATAAATACAAGATAGTTACTAATAAATCCAATAAGGAATTCTGGAGCTTTTTTTTTTAATTCGGGAGTGGTGAGAATGTGTTACTGCCAAGTGGTTGAAATAAATAGTACAAATGCATTTAAGGGGAAGGAGATAAACATAGGAGGGATAAAGGAACAGAAGTATATGTTGCTACAGTAAGCTGAAGTACAGCAGGAGGCGGCTCTTGTGGAGCATAAACACTTTCATATCAGTAGAGCCAAATGGCCCATTTCTGTGTTGTAAATTCTATATAATTGTATGTCATTTTTGTTCTTAGAATAATTCAACAAGTGACAGCGATAGCAAGACTTTCTTCGGCATTCTTTGTCTGCTCTCCTAACCTTTTATTTGTTCTTTTTCTAGAACACAAACTTCAACTGGCAAATCTGTACACTGTTGAAATAAACTGGTCTCCTATAAAACTGACAGAGGGCCTTAATGTACAAATTATCTGTGTTCTAAGAATCTGTATTCTAGCAGTTGAACATCTTTTTTAGAAATGAGTAAAGTTTAATTATTAATGCCTTTCTTTACAGTTTTGAATTTAATTGGCAATTATTAAACAGGGTACAGCTTTCAAAGTTTTAAACAGATCATTACAGTTAACACTTTTCACAGATACTCACAGATTTGCTGTCATCATTACTTGAAGTTGGATCCTTATAGTTGGAGCCAGGAAGTGCAGGGAAATCTTCATTATGGATTGAGAAGTCCTGGGACTGTTCATTTGCTGGCTTTGTCACCATCCCAACTACATCACGTAAACAAAGCCATGTTAGCTTCAAATTTGATTATAGTACATTTGTAACAGTACTGAATGTGTAGTTTCCTATTGTTAACAGATCAACCTTTTTACCCCATTGTACTATTCACCTGAGGCTCACATAGTCATGTCTTTTAAGTGCTTTTTCAACCTGGTCTAAATCCCCTCATGGCCAAAACATTTCAACATGAGTAATCCCCTTGAGCAAGGGACTTATCTCAAGCAGACTCAATGTACCCAACTGCTAAATTGGTTCCAGCATTGATGTAAAGTCATCAGTGCAAAAGACTGGTCTCCGCTGCAGGAATTCAACAAGCTGGCCCCATGCCAATGAAACAGAAATGGACAGCGTTTAAAAGGTTGACTGCAAGAATCTGACTTCTTTTGGCCACTCAACAATATCCGTTCAGTCAGATTAGAGTGGATTATCACATTGATTCATCAGATCACTTAATCATTTCATAGCCCAATAGCAAATAAACAGTAACACCGGCCCTTTAAAACTTTAACAAAAAAATAACAGTTGAAGCTAATTTTAGATAAAAACAACTAACTATGAAATGCACAAAAGCTAATTCAGGTTAAGATTCTGCTACTACTGCAACTTTAGTCTTCTGGTCATCAGAACCTCTATTGAATTCCCTCCCAAGCAGCCACTGATTCACGTTTAATCATCACAGCAAGTCAAAATACTCAAAATCCTGCTTCGTTAAGAATCACCTATAATCCTGTGAGGTTGAACTTTTGAAGCGGTTATCATATGATTTTCTTCAGGGCAACTCCAAAAGTCCAGTGCAAGGCTGCCAGTGCCAACCTAAAAGTGCCATGGGAGATCCACTAGTAAATAAAGAAATAAAAGTATTGCAGCTAGCACATGTCCATCACACATCAGACATCACACTTTGTTCCTGATGCAAAACAATTTGGGGGAATAAAAGAGAAAACCAAGCAATGCTCTGGAGGCTGAAACTAGCCAGCATCTTTTAATCTATAATTAAACTCTGATCGACTTTATCCTGTTCACTTAACAGCAGTTGGACCTTTTAGCCTTGAAGAGCCAATAGTTTCATCTTTGCAGTGGAATGCTACATGGTATAACATTCCCATCCTTATAAAACAGGCATCATCTGACTTAGAATTAGCATCACTGGAGTTTTTGCTAGTAATTTAAATAAAAATGTAAAAGGGAAATAGTGTTGCACATAATCCCTTTCAAATTTCTTCTACCCAAAAAAGATGCCCTAATGACCCACTTCAATTAAAAGACTTTCTCTGGTACCTTTACTGAGTGGAACGTAACAATCAGCTTCTCACTTGCACCAAAACCTAAATTAAGCTACTACCAGAGCAGGAAGACCAATTTAACAACTGCACTGCACTATTTACATCTATAGATAACCTATTTGCATTAGTCCAGCTTCATCAATCTCCCCCTTCAGTTACAAATGTGCACTCATACATATGTTAATATTTAATAGCGCTCTCTCATTTAAATTAACTACATTACAATACACAAAACTTGTTTTCAAATTCTCAGCACCTACCAATCAATTCAGTATGTACCACTAGATCTCCCTTGCTGCTGTTTGCAGCGAGTCTGAGGATCCACTAAGGTGTGACAAGAACTCAGTGTGATGCTTACAGGAAGTGCATGCTATATGCAAAACTTTTAATATGGTATTCAAATTTAGAAAATAGAGTTTCAACCATTAAAATTAAGAAGTTGGCCAAATTCAATTTTAGCATACAAAATAACATACACCAATAACACATACAGGAACTGAAATTTAAGGTGGTGAACATAATACAAAAAAGCCCAACATTTCTGTTCTTTTAATACCACATTCAGTGCCAGAAATATAAACGTACCAGTTTTCAGAATACAGTGGAATCTAACGACAGTGAGCAAACAGATATAGAGTGCAAAATTCTTCATTCAAATTCACATACTATGCGAGTGAATGAAATGCAACTCCCGGTATAGTGAAACTCTCCAAGTATTGTGGAAAAATTCAAACACTGATGTTACATTTAGCCCCCTAAGGTTCACCTAAAATTAATGGTAACCTGTGCTCCCATTATAAAACACTCAATTCATAGTGATCACTAATCATCAGTATTCTCGACATGAACTATGAAGTAATCCTTTGGCTAAAATGGATTTACTTTATCCATCACGAAGATTGTACGCTACACAAACAAATTTAAAAGTGCAGTTCTTGGTCCTAGACTATTCAGTGTAGTCCAGCAACATAATCCTTTTAGAAAGTACGTACAGTTTTGAATCAAGTTTGAAATGACAACCCCCTGCTCAAAACAAAATGCAAAACCACTTTTCATGTCTATAAATCATTGTTTGATTTATTGTTGAGAAAAACAATTGGAAGTATAGTTGACTCACTACAACTTAAATACAAGCTCTCAGTTTAAGTCAATAAGGCACCAATAGAATTTTATTTATAAGAGTTCCACTACATACTGGACGTAGCAGAACTACTTGCTGAAATATTTGGAAAACTAGGCATTTTTTCAACCTACCAGTGAGTATAGATTGTAATCAGCAACCACTGTATAACCTACAGTAGATCCAAATCCAGAAGCTATTTTCACTGAGAAGTGCAACAGTATTGATTTCATATTTAAAACAAAGCTAGATAGATTAATAATTAGTATTAGGATTTAAAGCGCATTACTTTGATCCATATATTTGTTAAGGTTTTCTGCTGTAGAGTATAGATCCAACTTCAAACAATTAGTGCAGCCAAAGAATTGCTATAGTCCATATTCTTAACTCACTTATACAGTGGAGGATACCACACAAACTTCTTCTAAATCACCATTACAATGAGACTGTCTCTGTACTCCTGCCGTGTAATTAAAAGGTAACATTCTAGGCTGGTGGGGTTGGGGATAGGGGGAAGGGAGTTCTAAATCCTGACACTATCATTGCCTAGGCATAAAACTTACTGAAAAGGCAGCTATAGAATTAATTGCACAAAGTAGCTTAAATAGAATGAAATGTACAAAAACATGCAATAGGTACTGTTAGTTGGAGTTCTAAATTAAAACAAACATTATTCAGAACACAGCTCTTTATATATTTCGAGAAAGATTAATTGCGGGGCGGAATGTCTGTTGAGCATTCAAGCCATAAATAAAATAATCTGGGGAAAACTAACAGAATCCGCCCCCCACCCCAACATCAGCATGTTTTGTTACCAGAAACTGTATAGTTGCAAAGCAAGATTTGTTACCAGAAAGTATGTAGTTGCAAAGCAAGATGTCTGAAATTTGGAGAATTAATGATTGGCTGAATTTCTATTTCCTGTAGTTTATACTGATTTGTTACACTACTATGTCATAGAAATTTGGACAATATTATGAACTGAAATGTTGCCTTAATGGATTGCATTAACTAAAATGACCATATCTAAATGAACATTAAAAGTTTAGTACATGCAAGAATAATAAATTGTATGTTCAAGCAAGACAAGTTAAGAGCATCACTTGTGCCAACAGAAGGAAGAATGCAACATAACATGAGCACACACATCCTAAATTAATTTAGTATATGTCTATAAAACTTGACAAGATATTGCGAGGACATTACAAAAAAATGCAGGTGCAGCCAAATTGATGTTCAGTTCAACCAGTTTAAAAAAAAATTTAAATGGAATATGTCTATGCATGAAAAATGATTCAAAATTAGACCACAGTTATTGAAACTATATTAATAAAGGGCAGCCAGCCCGATTTGCATTACAGCAATCCAATTTTTTTTAATATGACGTGCCTTATATGAAAAATGAGAATTTTTTATTTTTATTTGTACCAAACAAGCAAGTTGACAAAAAGACCAACACAGATGAATAGGTGTCTTATATATTTCACCACAACAATCTCTTCCCCAAAATAATTTACATAATAAGTTAAAGGGAAACAAACTCCCAACAGCAAAGTTACTGATTTCGGTATTCAATCTCACCCTGCCCACTCCAGTTTTTCTCATTCCCCAACCTAAGTATCTTGCGCCTATTTATTTGAGGCATTCAAGTTGCCACATCTTTTCTCCAATAGTCACAGGTAAAAGGTTACAACTGAATACTCCACATATAAAGTTCATCGCTCCTGATCCAAATGGTATTTTGAGAAAGTCACATGAAGTGTAAATGAAGGCCTGAATCAATGGTATATATTAAAGAATTTCTACAAAGTTACATTTGAATGCAACTCAGCTGGTTCAAATCAGTGAGCAAATTGGGTTCTAGTTACTGTAACAGCTAAAGCAATATTGCAATTATACTTATAGGAAAATGATCTATGTAAGGAAAAACATAATTACTAGAATTTATGTTCCTTTTTTAAGGCAGTAAATTTGGTGCAGTTAAAAAATTCAATGTAATTTGAGTAACACCAAAATACAATATGGTAGGAATACCACACTGAATTTCAAAGATAGATCAGGCTTAGAAAACCACTGCTTCTGTCGTGATGAAATACATCAACTTTGTCTAAATTCCTGTTTTAAAACTTTCAAATTTTTCAGAGAAAGGCAATTGTCTATGAAGCAGCAAGCAGATGTAAGACACCGCCGTTAACATCAGCTAAAAGCATATTCATAAAAGGATGCAAGTGATTAAACATAAAACACAGTACAAAATAATCACAAAATGTTAGCTTAACCATTCTCATCAATCGTTGACAGCATAAGAACTAAAATATTAAATATTGTACTCAACATTTTCTAAAACTTTTGATTTCCAATTGTTTAGTCCAGTGCAGTTACTTAAAGAAACTGCTACATAACTTTATCAAGTCATGAATGCTTTCCTTCTGTGTCAAATCAGTATCAGAACATGGTAAAAAATACTTCATTTTTGAATGTGCTTTAACTAAAATCGCATAGGTCAAGACATTTTTTAAATGAATGTTGGCGGCGTTTGACAATGAAGGTCCCTACCTGATTTCTGAAGACGGGACACACGGACAGTTCCCAGCATGCCCATTTTCGAAAGGAACCCAGTGTCTGATGAGAGGAAGTCACTTATGAAGTTTTGTTAAAATCTAAAAGCGTTTTTTAAACTTACTAGAGGTGATAAGTCCTACACATATGCAAGCTCTTCAGCACATCTATTTTCAAAAGGAACCAAGGGCCAGTTAAGACAAAGTCCCTAATTCAAGTTGAGTGAAAATGCAACAATTTATTGAGGTGGAAAATTAATATTAAACATTTATACAAATAGTGTATTATGGCAGGGGTTTCTAGCAGACTTATTGTAAAAAGACTAACAAAAAAAACTAGTGACAATCCAATAAGGTGTGGTTCATTGAGGTGATTCAACAGTGTTTGGACAGAAAGGGCATACACAAATCGCTTCTGACATGACCACTTTCAAAAGGAGCCAGATTTTAGCAAAAACAGAGGATTTCTGAAAGCGATAAGCTTGTGCTGAGATAAACAGGCATACCGAGGTGCAACAAAGCACTGGCTTGTAGTGACGCGGGAGGATTTCAAAACTTTTAAACATGTTTTCACATAAAATGCTGACCACAAGATATTTAAAAGCATTTCAATTAAATTCAATGGTAAAAATGTACATAACTATTACAGGATAAGTTAATGATGTACCAAAGTAGTAGTTAGGGCATTTAAAATATTTTCAAACATTCCAAAATTTCATATCAGGTTTGAATAGTTGTGGGCAGCACCCCCACCCCCAAACAAATATTCAAAATATTCAAGCCAATTCATATTTGGTGGCAACTATCATTTTTAACAGATTGCTAACTGTTCTGTGAAGTCTTTCTTTCCCCCGCTCCAGACATTAAAAAAAATCCACCTTCCAATGCTTACATCATCAAGTTTGGTTACCCTCCAAACCCTTTCAGCTGGCAAGTGGTGCAGGATAAAGTTACCCACTTGCAGGCCATTGCCAATGGAATTCTGTAATTGCCAGTGGTGTTGCTCGCCCACCCTCCTACAGATGTTATGACTAAATCTAGGAAAAATAAATTTAGGAAATTCAAAAGCTAATGTAGGAATGTTTTACAGTAAAATTCCTCGTCATTGCTGTCTCTTTCTCTCATTGTCAATGAGTGAAAAACTATTTAATCATGAACTATTTAAACTTTAGGAATTGGGTTGGTCAATGGCAATGCAACGCAACACGAACACCTTGTATCATGAGCTTACACAAGATTTGAAACACTGAATAACCCTGCAACTCAGACAGGGAACAAAAAATGATTTTGAATTCAGAAGATGCCACTTGACTGAAAATACTCACTACCATTGTGATTGCTAAACTGTATTAGAATGGCATCAAGCCAGTTGTGATATATTTCTAAAACAGGAAGGAGAAAAAAATAAATCACTGCATTTTATATATCACCAATTCGAAAGTACAGTTAAATGAATGCTCTCTTAAAGAAAACATTCAGACACACATCAATTCAATTGAAAAAATTGTTACTTGATAGAAAGACATTCTTATTAAGTAGGATTCAAAGGATTCAAATTTAAAAAATTCAAAAAGAATTCAAAAGCAACCAGTTCATTATTTTAAAGATGAGCGTAACACTGGTTCTGTAAGCTACTATCACTGTGATGATAGTCACTGGCAAAGGGGCTCAACAAGTAAGTTTTATATCTTTGAATGCAATTTTACTGTTGGAGCTGGCTTAATGACTTCCATTTTAACTTGTTCTATATTTACCCATCAATATTGGGACTTGCTTTTGACTCTTGGATGCCATTTAAAAGACAGCTGGACAGTGACTGGGCTGTTAAATTACCTCAATGAGCAAATGCCAGCTACCATGCTGAGACATCAAAAACTAATTGCAATCATTTCAAATAAGCAACCAGGTTAATCCTTAATGTACTTAGCCTCAATTGGCAGAGGTCCCAACCTCTTTCAGCTAACTTTTGATAATGTAGGTTCCACCTACAGAACGGAAGGTGGTACAAAGGGATGGGGTGGTACTGAAAAGAAAGCTAAACATCAATAAAGGGAAAAAATATATTTCGAAATATATAAGTACATTCAAAATAACAGACAGAATGGTGAAGACAGGAGAGAAGAAAGGAAGACAGGAGAGAAGAAAGGAAGACAGGAGAGAAGAAAGGAAGACAGCATAAAAGAAAATGTTAAAAACTTATTTAAATATGTAATATACAAATAAAGAAAGCTATGCCTCATTTGGGATGTTCCGATAAAACTTTTGCTTGCCACAAATGTGTGCTCCCATTATGAGGCTTCAACTATGATTCAAACATTTTAGAAGTTTCTTACTTTATTACTACTTATTGTTGTACAGTAACCATCTGGTAAGATTACATCACAACCCAGATACTAGAATTTCAATTAACTTAAATCATGAAAATAGGAGCAAAATTGAACTTAAGTTTATGGTCTGATTTGGGATTTCAGCTGCCGTGGTTTCATCATGCTTTGCTTATAGATGTAATTACATACACTCTGAACATTTTCCAATTTAAATATACAAGTCTGTCATTTACAATGACTACCAGAAATACTGCCTGAATAGACAACTAAAAAGAAACCTTTAAGCATACTACCATTCCTCATCTGGCATTAGCTTTAAAAGCTGGAATTGTATCCATTAACATTAATCATTTGTTGAGGGACTCTTTCGCATGTACAGACATACTTTGCTGATGTCCTGCAAAGGGACAATCATGGAACACGTTCGCTGCATTGCAATGAAAATCACACACTGGTACCTGGTACTTATTGTCGAAACATGAATCACATTTTACTTTTAAAGCATGTAGTTTTGAAATAGCCGTCATGCTTGGCAAGAATCCCTTACCAGTTCACAACAGGGGCTGGGGGTGGGTGGAGGGTGGTGGTGCAACAAGGTTATCAGGGGGCCATGGCAGTAGACGCTAGCTTTAATTGCTTATACTTGCAATGATTACATATTGCTTGAAATATGTATCTTCTCCATTTGTGGCGCTGCAGCACTCATTCTTTGTGTAATGGTGGGGGTGAAATCAGGGAGCAGAATTTCACACCAAGAGCAGTGGAAAGTAGAACCCTCTCCCCAAAAAGGCTGTGCATTGAAATTTCAAGACGGAGATCGGTAAGTTTTTTTTTAGGTAAGACTATGTTGGGATATGAATCAAAGACAGGTAAATGGATTTGAAGTACAGACTGAAAGGCTTACTCCCGTTCCTATGTAAAATTTAGCTAACAGCAGGAATTGGAAATCACTAGCACTGATATTCAAGGTCATTACAAGGGTATCACAAATAAATTTCAGTTCACATCAAAGCAGTTAAATTCAAAGAGCTACTCTATAACATTCTTAGACAATTTAATGGATAGATAACCACAGTAGGTATAATTACAACAACATTAGAAAAATATTGTAAATAAGCAAAATAAGTACTTGCTTACATAAGAAATTTGATCAGTATAAAGGTGTGACATATTTAACAATAAGAACTTTTTGATGTGCACAAACATGAAGCCATTGGAGTAGAAATAAATGCTGGCCTAGTCAGCAACGCCAACAAATAAAAAAAATGTTCAGACAAGATTAATTGTTGTTATAGAAATTTTAGGATCCTATCAGATTATAACAAGCGGTTATAACAATTGGGAAAAAATTAAATTGAAAAGAAAATTCTAAGTTTGTCCCCCAAGATCCAAAATCTTGAACTCCTGATTTCTTGGGGTAGGCACTCAGCAAAGCCTGACTACTTTCCCCTCTGATAAGGTATTGGAGAGCCATTCTAAGTCACGCTTGTGCAAATTTTAACAACCAGCCATAAAATGCCTTTGAAAACCATCTGGGGTCAGGCCTTCAGTCTGGCTGAAGGTGTTGAACACTAGAAGATTAAAGGAAAGACAGTAAAGTATAATGGCACTTAATCTTAAAGATCATTGAAGCAAGCAGTATAGATGAGTTCATGAAACAACAGAGGAAAAAGGCAATAAATAGATAGGGTGAGAACTGAAAGATGGACTAAAATTAGTCAAAAAAGGGTAAACTTGTTGGGCCAATGGAACTTCCTTGTTCTCAATCAGCAAACTCAATCAGTGTACCCCAGATTTCCCAGTAAGTACAGGTCACTAATAAAAGTGCTAATCTAATAGTAAGGCTCATTTAAAATTACCGGATAGGACGAAGAGATCAACTCTTTACTGGCTATTATTGTCAGGTCCCACAATTTAGTTGAATCTACATATACACGTTTTAGTAAATATCTCATCGTGTAATTTTAGAAGTGTACTGCACATAGAGCAAAATCTAAGCCTATCCCTTTGCTTCAAATCAATGCAGAAGGAAACATTTCAAAATTAACATTTTATTTTTTGAGAAAAAAAGTTATCACTGCAGTATTTTTCTAGGATAATTGACTGCATGCATCTGTGGTACACAGGAACAGGAGTAAACCATTTAGCCCTGGAACCTGTTCAATAAGATCATGGCTGATCTGCTACCCAACTCCATAAACCCACCTTTTCCCCATATCTCTTAATACTGTTGGTTAACAAAAAATTATCAATATCAGCACTAAAATTCATAATTGAACTAGCATCAAGAGCAAAAATTGTTTGCGGAAGAGTTCCAAACTTCTACCAGCCTGAGTGTAAAAATGTTTCCTAATTTCACTCCTGAAAGCTCTGATTCTATCTTTTAGACTTTGATCCCTTGTCCTAAACTCCCCAAACAGCAGAAATAGGGTAGACAGAGAGAAACTATCTGTTCCCCTTAATATCTTGAAAACTTTGATCAACTCACCCCCTAACCGTCTAAATCCCAGCGAATACAACCCTAAATTGTGTAATCTCTCCTTGTAATTTGACCCATGGAGTCCAGGTATCATTCTGGTAAATCTATACTGCGCTCCCTCCAAGGCCAATATATTCTTCCTAAATTATGGTGCCCAGACTGCTCACAGTACTCCAAGTGTGCTTCAACCAGGGCTCTGTATAGCTGAAGGATGACTTCTAACCTCTTGTATCCTCATCCTCTAGATATAAAGGCCAGCATTTCATTAGCCATTTTGATTATTTTCTGTACCTGTTCATGACATTTTAATGATCTGGACCTCCAAGTCTCTTTGAACCTTCACTGTTTCTAGCTTTTCACCATTTAGAAAGTATTCAGTTCTAACCTTTTTAGGCCCATCTCACATTTGCCTACATTGATATCCATTTTCCACAGTTTTACCCATTCCCTTAATCTACCAATGTATCTTTGTAATTTTATGGTTCCATCTACACTGCTTACAATATCACCTAGATTTGTGTTATCAGCAAATTTAGATATGTGGCTTTCCATCTCATCATCTAAATCATTAATAAATACGGTGAATAGTTGAGGCCCAACACAGATCGTACAGGACACCACTAGTCACATCTACTAATTACAGTACCTATCCATTATCCCTACACCCTCTCTCTTGCCACTCAGCCAATTTCATAACCAGGTTAATAATTTGCCTTCAATTCCATGAACATTAACTTTAGCTAACAGTCTCTTGTGAGAGAATTTATCGAATGCCTTCTAGAAATCCATACAAATAACATCCAGACATTCCCCTGTCCACTACTTTAGACACCTCTTTAAAAAATCCAAATCAGATTCGTCAGGCATGATCTACCCTTTACAAATCCATGCTGGTACTCTCTGATCAGCTGAAAATTTTCAAGGTGGTCAGTCACCCTATCCTTAATTATAGACACGAGTAATTTCCTGACTACAGATGTTAGGCTAACTGGTCTATAATTCCCTGGCTTCCCTCTCTCACCTTTCTTAAGTAGCGGAGTGACATGCCCAATTTTCCAATCTAATCGGGAGAACTTTGGAATCTTATAGCTAGGGGACCTACAATGTTCTCAACTACTCCCTTTAAAACCCTGGGATAGAAACCTCTTTTATGTGATTATTTTATTACTGTTACTTAAATTCCCTGTCCCTGATTTAGTCTTACCTTCCTTGGGATGTCTGGCATGCTGACCTCTTCCTCTACTGTAATACTGTCACAAAGTAATTTTTCAACATTTCCTTATTTTCATGGACAATATCAACATTATCAGTTTTCAATGGACCCGCATTGCTCCTAACACCCTCTTTTTTCCTAATATAATTGCAAAAATTGTGTTGATTTTGATATCCCTTGCAAGTTTCTTTTCATACTCCCTTTTTGTAGTTCTTACTATCTGTTTTGTCACCATCTGTTCTTTTTATCTTTCCCATTTGCCAGAATCTGTGCTATTTTTTGCATTTTTGTACATTTCTTCTTTGGGTTTTATGCTGTCTCTTACCTCTTTAGTCAAGTAGAGCTCTTGCCCCATAAGGGTATAAACTGGTTCTGTATCAAGTTAAAATTATTTTTGAACACCTCCCACTGATCTTCTGTCATTTTACCCATTAACAGATTTGCCCAGTTTACTGTGGACAATCTTTGTCTCATCGCACTGAAGTCAGCCTTAGCTAAATCTAGAATCTTAGCAGTGATTTTTTAAAATCTCCCTTTCAAACACTATATTGAAATTGATCATATTATGATCGTGATTAGATAAATGTTCACACAACATGAGGCTGTAAATGAAATCTGGCTCATTACTCATTACGAAATCTAATATGGCCTGCCCCCTTGTTGGTCCTAGGACATATTGTTGCAGAAAACTATCCAGAACACTCAAAAAATTCACTACTTTTCTGACATATGCTAGACTGCTTATCCGAATCTACGTGGAATTTAAAAATCCCCCATTAAAACCACTCAGTCTTTGCTACATGCTTGTCTAATCTCTGCATTAATACATTCTAATCAGCGGGGCTGATATACAACTCCCAATCCAGCCTTAAATCCTGTTCTATTCCTTAATTACACCCATAAAGTCTCCATTACCTGCTTAACTCTCAATATAAGCTCTCATCATTGAAGTGACTTCATTCTTAAACACTCAAGCTACTTCTCCCCCTCTACCATTTTCCTATTCTTCCTGTAGACCTTATAACCTGGTATATTCAGTTCCCAGTCCTGACTGTCTTGCAGCCATGTTTCAGTAATAGCTACCGTGTCATATCTTCCAAGTTGAATTTGCGCCTGCAATTCATTCAATTTGTTCCTTATATTCTGTGCATTTTTATAAAGAACACTTATTTGGGCAACACCCCCTATCTGTCATTCTACTCTAATGTTTTACACACGTTTCTTATTCCTCTGACCTGGTTTAATCACTTTACATCTATTAGTTTTCCCTTTATCTGTAAGGCCTAAAGCACAATTTCTGACTGTTACTCTACTTTCCTTTCATTTGCTTTTGAATGATTTATACTATCTTTTCCATCCGAGCATTCCCCCGTCCCCAAATTTACGAGTTTAAAATCCTTGTGACCACCCCATTTATCCTTTAAGCTAAGACCCTGGTCCCAGACCTGTTCAGGTGGAGCCCATCCCAACAGTACAGTTTCTTTCTGTCCCAAATGGAACCCTTCCTTCCTACAACACTTTTTCAGCCACATGCTCACCTCCCTGATCTGGTTGTCCCTACGCCAATTTGCAAGTGGCATGGTTAATAAACCAGAGATTATAATTCTTGAGGTCTTGTTTTTTTAATTTAGCTCCTAGTACTCTCCAAACAGGACCTCTTGTCTATTCTTCCCTATGTTGTTGGTCCCAAAATAGATCACAATGACTGCATCCTTCCCCTTCCTCTCCAATATCCTTTCAGGTTGGTTCGAGATGTCCCTAATCCTGGCATTAGGTAGCCAACATACCATGTGGGACTCTCTATCCTGCTTACAAAGGATACTATCTGTCCCCCTAATTATTGAATCACCTACAACTACCACATAACTTTCATTCTCCCCCCTCCACACCACCCCCCACACCCCTTGGACAGCCTCCTGCTTCAAGATGCCATGGTTTGCATTCTGGCTGTCCTTCTGACAGTCATTATCCTTACCCTTACAAATAGCAAGTAGATTGTACTCGCTGAATAGGTTTTCTGCTGTTCCTCGTTCTCTATCTCACCTGGATTCCCCTTACACTACCGGTCACTTCAACACTGTTCTGAATCTGCACCTCTCTAAAAGGCCTTACCTAAATCTGGAATTGTAGTAGCTGTTGTAGTGTAATGATATCTGTTGTGCTGTAGTAATTTGTAGGCTTTAATCAAACAAGAATAAAACTGGTTTCTAACCAATGAGCATAACAGGGCAGGTATGTGAAGCAATCTCCTGTTTTATAGCAACTGTCCATGGTACTAGAATCATAGAATCTTACAGCACAGAAGGAGTCCATTCAGCCCATGAGCTATCAAATTCATCCCACTTCCCTGCCCTTTCCCCATAGCCCTGCAATTTTCTCTTTTCCAAGTATATATTCAATTCCCTTTTGAAAGTTACTATTGAATCTGCTTTCAGTACCCTTTCAGGCAGTGCAAACCAGATCATAACTCGCTGCATAAAAATATTCTCATCTCCCCCTTGGTTCTTAAATCTGTATCCTCTGGCTAATGACCCTCCTGCCACAGCAGACAGTTTCTTCCCATCTACTCTGTCAAAATGCTTCATAATTTTGAACACCTCTATTAAATATCCCGTTAATCTCCTCAGCTCTTCTCTGGTCTCCCCACATAACAAAGGCCATTGTTGCCAGCAAAGTGTATTCGTCAATTGATTTACATCAGATATATTGCATATAAAAATGGCCCAAAATGTTTTAAAATCTTATCTGGACAAAAATGTAATTGTCATATTCAAATAGTAGCCTAAATAAATTTGAGACACACATATGCATACAGATTATTAGAATTCTTTAAGAGATGTTCATTAGGTAAATAAATTGTGAAATAAACTGGAAATACAATCCTCAAAACCCTGACACATCTCTAGGGGAAATAAAAAACTTTCCCAGTAAAACTAACTTTACCAAAAGGTCTCCATCTAGTATAGTTTTCACTTTTAAAATTAGTTAAAGTGAGCAATATTCCTTTACCAGAGAAAGCAAAAGTGTGCCATAAACCAGTTTATGTCATTATTGAGTACAAGCCAGTGGCTCCTCATCCATTACCACCATCATATTTTGCTAAACATGTGAATCTGAAATATACCCTAACATGTACAACTATACCAATTGTACAATAATGGATTTCAACTGGCAGGCAAATAAAAAGAATCAAAAACTCATACATTCCCTTTCATTTATTTTAAATCCTTGAAGCCCCAAGGACTTATCTTGTTAACAGTGTGAACTCTAGCAGAAAAGGTGACAACTGAAAAACAGCCTCACACAATTGTGATTCTCTATGACTCTTATTACATAAATATTAGATTATTTAACAATGTATAAATAATACAAATGAGGGTGTTCAAATATGCTATTCTGCAATGAGTATTTTAAAAGGGAGTTTCTTAATTGTTGCATAGGTAGCATTTATGTACAGTTTCTTCTACCACTTTAAAAACAGAGAACAGACAAAACCATATTAGGTTTTTGTGTATAATCTTTAGCTAAGACATTGATTTGATTGACATTCAAATAAATTCTGCAAATTATGTTAATGTTAAAAATAGACAATTAAATGTGGCACTTAGGCAGTAAATCATGCTGTAAAATATGTAGAATATTTTAGCTTCTATATAAATAAAGGCTTTTTAGGTTTTAACAAACAGAAAAATGAAACTGATTGGCTGTGAACTTCAAAAAAAGGCAGCAAAATGTACTGTTTTCATGACCAAAAAAAGGATTATTTAACATCTTAATTTGCTACAGTTAATGATTTAAACAGTTTTGCCAAATATAGCTTGTGTCTAGTTTTGACACTTTAGTAATTGAAAGTTTTTTTTGTCTAAAAACATGAAATCACAAAAACCCGGCGGGGGAAAACAGACTGAAGATAACTGGTAGAAAGTTGGACAAGCTTTGATTTTCCATATTAATATATTTTCCTTTCATCACCATAATGCATATATACAGGACTGTATTTGTGGCTATGAATAAACACACCTCATCATATGAAAATAAGGTACATAGGCCATAAATGTTCGAGGGTTAACGTTGTGCCAAGCTGATCTAGCAGAGTTCAGTTGTGATAGCAATTAGGCAACATAACTGGCTAATGAAGTGGGCTCAGGCGAAGGTGTGGGAAAAGCCATACCCAGTATTCTATTTTAAATCACTACTCAGCAACCCTTATTGGAAAAGGAGCATGTAAAGAGATCAGAAAAGAATATGAATCCTTCAACTACTATACAAGATATCCCATGAAGTACATTTTTGCAGAGATCAAAAAATGTCCATTACAAAATGTGCAATACTTTATTGTGCTGAAAGCAAATCAATATTTTCACAAATCAAGAGTGCCCAGATTCTTTGTTTTAGACCCGAAGGGCAGAAAGCCAGTATTCTGTGTATAACACAGCTACTTTAATTGCAATCTTGGAATTTTCATGTTCACTATTAGCATAAACAGCACTGAAATCATCCAACTTGTGCTCACTGTTAGCTGAACTGTAAGTGATGCATTGTACAGCATTTCAGAAGGCTAAAGGCCTTTGGCTCTAGTCAACTTTTTTCAAATAAAGGTTCACTCTACATGAACAGGGTATTTAATTAAAAGCAGCACAGGGAGATATGTCCTTTAGAGACTTTTGAGGGTGAACCATGTGATTTTCCTTCTCACATATTGAAATGGAGGCCTACATAGAGTTGTCTGAATACTGAAAATGTTACCAGGAGATCAGCAAATGACCAATGCAGGATCTCCTGCCTTGTCAAATGGATGGGGCTCAATGTTCATGCTTAATGCTTTAGAACAGTGTTCCAGCTTGAACAACTACTTGCCTCAAACCAACTATGATGGTTTCAGTACAATATATCTAAAACTTAAAACAAAAACTTAATAGCCCGCACTACGGTAGTAGCAACAGTGAAACTGTCAGCATTCTCCATCATTACTCCTCTGAAACAGACAGCATCTTCTGGAGTCCGCATATGCTCAGTCAAAAATCCAGAAGTTGCTATCAGTGATTCTATGTTGTTGATTGCAATCAATTGGAAATCATTGAACTAGCGAAAAAATCCACTCTTACACTCTTAGTCTTGCTGAAAAAATCTTTGAAAATGTTATCTTTTGTTGAATGAGGTGTGACTAGGATTTTAACAGTGTACTAAGTTCATAATTACTGTTAAGCAGCCTCACTGGTCCCTGAAATACGTCCCTTTATATTTGCTGAATGCCAAATTCTCCATTATAAGTAATTCCACATATTTTAAAAATAATTTTTTTTTAAAAGTTTGATATTTTAGCTTCCACCTTAATCACATGTGTACATCTCATTTATTTCACTATCCGTAAAATTTAAAAACTAAAAGTGAAGGGATGCAGTGGTTTTACTTTCTGGTTTGCTGTGAGAATACTTCAACCTGATTGATTGCTTATGCTAGCCAATGATATCACTGTTGCTGGGCAACTGGAGATCCCCTTGACTTGGTGTCATATTCAAACTGACCTAGGGAAAGGGGAAGTCTGTGCCACAGAGATTGCTAGATCTTTGTGGGCCGTTCCTCCAAAACCAATAGCGAGTAGCGCTGTTTCACTGCTGAGCGCAAATTCCAACACATGTCTTATGTCTTAATTCTACATACAGAGTAACATTCCTGTGAAGTGCTTTTAAAGCCCAATTCGAGAATATTCATCCCTTTTGTAAACAGGGAATGTGACAGAAGCTTGCTGTGCTTGAGTGGCGGGGGAGGGGGTGGGGGGGGAAAGAGGGGCGGTGGAAAGGTCGAAATAGAAGAAATGCAAGTGCAGTTGCAGCTGAGGGTGGAGGGGGATGGAAAGAAAGGGAGAAAGTTTCTCTTGCTAGGGAAAAGAAAAATTAGAAAATAATTCCTGGCCATTCCTCATCTCCCCCATTCTTATTGGCACAGAACTGATAAATGCTAAAAATCTAAGGTCACAACTTAACATCTGTGAGGTATGACAATACTCCTGCTGAGCAGGCTCACCAGCTGGTTTTCCTCACATTGACAGATCACTTGCAATATGAAAGTATTGTCTGGTAAAGTGGAAAAGCCATTCAAGTGAATGAAGAATTCTAAACCAAAACTGGGGAAAAAAATTAGATGTAACGGCACATCTATCATTAGATATTCTGCTGCCCCACTATTGGGAGATCTTTTTGCCAATTGAAAATTTAGGTGAATATTTGAGATCACTCTTCCATCAAGGTTCAAGTACATAAATTACATGGACAATCTCAAATACAACAAAGATAATGATAATGATGCATTTCAGGACTCTTAGAACTGTAATGCAATAAGTTACATGGTGTAAAGATATGAAACTAATTTTTAAGAAGAAATAACGCACTTGGGTTTTAAAAACTGCCTTTCGCAACCTCAGGACGTTCCAAAGCTCTTCACTACCAATTAAGTACTTTTGCAGTGTAGTCACTATTGTAACATAGAGAAATGCAGCAGCCAATTTGCACACAAGGTCTCACAAAACAGCAATAAAATAAACAATTACTATGTTTTAGAGAATTTGGTTGAGCAACAAATGTTAACCAAGACACCGGGAGAACTCTCTTGCTCTTTGAATTGTGCCATGGGTTCTTTGTGAACCATGTGAGAGGGCAGATGGGGCCACAGTTTAATACATCATCTGAAAGTCAGCACCTCTGACAATGCAGCACCTCCTCAATACTACAATGAAATGTCAGCCTGGATTTGGTGCTTAAAATCTCTGGATTGGCGCTTGAATCCATGACCTAAGCCAGAGTACTACCACTGAGCCAAGGCTGAACTGCAAAAGCTTGAAATTAATCTTCCAGGTAATTCTTACCTGTTCTGTATAGAAACCTGACTACAATATGCATGGTTACGTTGAGAGCTATACAATTATGCTTCACCAAGTTCCCTAAGTAAGTGAATGTTTGAGCTTTCGGCTACCATTAACTTTCAGATAAATTTGAACAGTCTCAGGTGAGCCAATTGACTACAAAAGGATACATATGTAAGCCTCAGAGTCAGATATGTGAAGCTAATTGCTGGTGCGGTCTTTGTAAAAGCCCTGGTCTCAGGAAAGGAATACAAAGATAATATCCTGTAATTATACCATTTGTCTCCAATATAAAAGCAAAGCTAATTCCCTGTGACACTCACCATGTGGCAACATGAAAGTACACATGCTGGAGATGATGAATGCTGGTCAACCCCTTGGATATAATGATATAAAGACAATGGACTGAATGGCCATTTTGAACGTTTTCTTCTTAAGAAATTTGTTGAGTTTCTCAAATCTATGGACGGAGTTAAATTCAGCTATTGTTTATCCTAACTATGGAATAAAAATAAAACCCACACTTCCCCTAGGCTGGAAGCACTAGATTATTCACCCCTCCAACTAATTTGCCATGTCTCAGGTGGTAACTGACAGAACATGGCCAGTAATACAATCCCTTTCAATCGGTGTTACACACCTTTAAGGGCAATCACACTCAACAATGGCTGCCTTGATCAAAGAGTCAGTTTTTGCTATTTGCAAGGAGCATGGTGTAAACCTGTCCCTTAATGGGCCATCTGTTCCTCTTAACATGGATCAGAAGCAATTTGTCAGGGAACTGTGGTAGTAATAAAAGAAAACAAAATAACTGTCAAGTACAGATTGGGGAAGATCATGTATCACCACCTCAAAAGTTTCAATTCACTGATTTTATTCCCTCTTTAGAAAAGCAATGTGCTCACAATGTTGCAGTTTTACTCCCACAATTCTTAAGACTTCGAATATTCAACAATAAAACTAATTACACTCAATGTTCCCTCTAATTTTTCCTGGTTGGTGGACAGCCTGTTTATTACACTATGCGGTACATTGAAGATTGCTGTCTGGTTACGCATCCACACAGCTTAGAGGGAACATTGGTTACTCTTTAAACAGGGAGTCTTGCTATTAGCATCTCAACTAAAAAAGGAAAGCTTTGGAGAAAATCAACCATGTAACCAGTAAGTTTGAACAATCTGAATAATTTTGTTTGACTACTGAAAGTCAATGACATTATGGAGACAAAATGACTGGAAAAGATACTGAGCTTAATAGTGTAAACAAACTAACTGATCAGCAAAAAGCAATCATGTGACTTCAAGGTATTGTAGAGTTTAGTTAGGTTCTACATATGTGCTTAATAACTCCTCACATCTTTTAAAAATTAGTCATTCTTGGGATGTGGGTCTCACTAGCAAGGCTGCCATTCATTGTCCATTCCTATTGCTTGGAATAGATGGTGGTAGACCACTTTTTTGAATCACTGCAGTCCATGCTCTGAAGGCGCTCCCACGATGCTGTTAGGTAGTGAGCTGCAGGATTTTGACGCAGTGGTGATACACATCTAAGTTGAGATTGTGTGTGACTTGGAGGGAAAATTGAGAAATGATGTGTTCCCATACACCTGCTGCCCTTGTCTTTCATCACACTCTTGGCTTTTGCCTTGTAGATGGTAGACAGGCTTTGGTGAGTCAGGAATGAGTTCTGCAGTGAGTAACTCATCTCTTGACTCCCCAGAGCCTGTCCACCATCCACAAGGCAAAAGTCAGGAGTGTGATGGAATACTCTCCACTTGCCTGGACGAGTGCAGCTCCGACAAAACACAAAATGCTTGACACCATCCAGGACAAAGCAGCCCACTTGATCCGCACTCTATCCACCACCTTAAACATTCACTCCCTCCGCCACCAGTACATAGTAGCAGCAGCATGTACAATCTACAAGATGCATTGCAGCAACTCACCAATCCTCTTTTGACAGCACCTTTCAAACCCTTGACCTCTACCACCAAGAAGAACAAGGGCAGAAGACACATGGGAACACCACCACCTGCAAGTGCTCCTCCAAGTCACACACCATCCTGACTTGGAATTTTTTCACCGCTCCTTCACTGTCACTGGGTCCAAATCCTGGAACTCTCTCCCTAATAGCACTGTGGGTGTACCTGCACCACAAGGACTGCAAAAATTCAGGAAGGCAGCTCACCAATGGCAATTAGGGATGGGCAATAAATGCTGGCCTCGTCAGAAATGCACATTCCACGAATAAATAAAAAAATGGTGGAGGTCACATTTTTGGGAGATTCTGCCAAAGAAGCCTCAGCAAGTTGCTCCAGCGCATCCTGTAGATATTGCACACTGCACCCACGGCACATCGATGGTGGCATGATTGGATGTTTCGGCGAGTGGATGAAGTGCCAATCAAGCAAATTGCTTTGCCCTGAATGGCATCAAGGTTCTTGAGTGTTGATGCAACTGCACATACCCCGTCTGGTACAGAGTATTTCATAATATTCCTGACTTGTGTCTTCAAGATGGTGGAGGTTTTGAGGAGTCAGGAAGTGAACTTTTGCAGACTATTTAGCCTGTGGTGTGCTGTAGTAGGCATGGAATTTAGGTGACTGATTCAGTTGAGTTTATGGTCAATAGTGACTCCCAGGATGTTGATGGTGGGGGTTTGATGATGGCAATACTATTGAACGTAATGGAGAGTGGTCTGGTTCTCTCTCTTGTTGGAGATTATCATTTTGAGGCATGAATATTACTTGTCACTTATCAAACTAAACCTGGATGTTGTTGAGGCATTGCTACATACAGACAGAGTGCATCATTATCTGAGAAATTGTGAAAGGCGCCAAGCACTGCAAATGTCAGCAAACAGCCCAACTTCTGACATAATGGAAGGAAGATCACAAATGAAGATAGTTGGGCCTAGGACACTGCCCTGAGAAACTCCTGCAATCAAGTCCTGGGGTTGAGATGATTGGCCTCCAATAATGACAGCCAATCCCTTTTGTGCCAGGTAGGACTCCAGCCACTGGAATTTTTCCACTTAACCCTATTGACTTTAGTTTTACTGAGGTCCCTTGGTGCCACATTTGGTTGAATTCTCCTTTGATGATAAGGGAAGTCACTCTCACCTCACTTCTGGAGTTCAGTTCTTGCGTCCATGTTTGGGCCAAGGCTGTAATGAGATCTGGAGCCAGGTAATCCTGGGGGAACCCAAACTGAGCATTGGTGAGCAGGTTATTGGTGAGTAATTGTTACTTGACAGCACTATTGCAGCTCCCTCCATTACTTTGCTAATGATTGTGAGGAGGCTCATAGGATGGTAACTGACCAAGTTGGATTTGTCCCACTTTTTGTGGACATGGCATACCCAGGCAATTTTATACATTGTCGGGTAGATGCCAGTGCTGCAGCTGTACTGGAACAACTTAGCTAGGAGTGTGGCTAGTTCTGGACCAAAGGCCTTCAGCACTATAGCTGGGATGTTGTCAAGGCCTGTAGCTTTTGCTGTGTACAATGTACTCTGCTGCTTCTTGTTGTCTCACGGAGTGAATCAAACTGGTTGAAGACTGGCATCTGTGATGGTGGGGACCTCAGGAGGAGGCAGAGATGGATCATCCACTCGACACTTTTAGCTGAAAGTGCTCCAGCCTCATCTTTTGCACTTGTGCTGGGCTCTGCCATCGTCAAAGAGCGGTCTCCTCCCATTTGTTATTTAATAATCCACCATTACACACAACTAAATATGGCAAAGCTATAGAGCTTTGACCTGATCCATTGGCTGTAGGATTGCTTAACTCTGGCTATGGCATGCTGCTTTAGCTGTAAGCATGCATGCGATCCTGTGCTGTAGCTTCACTGGGGTGGCACCTCATTTTCAGATGCATAGTTTCCTTAATGAATTTTCAAAACTTACCTTTAAAACAATATTCAAAATTTAGTTAATGGATAAAAACAAGAAGAATGTGAAGTTAAATCATAATTTTTTGGGCACTAGGATATGCTTTTTTTCCTCCAACAAATATATAGGACACAAGCGAGCGCCTGTAAGTCATCAGGTTCTAAGATCCTTATTTTGGCTCTGCAAGCGGAGGAGCAACAGAGCCTATGAATTTTTTCCACAGATGAGAAAGAAGAATGAATGACCCTGAACTGTTAGGCGGTGTCCAAAAGTAGCTAATTCTATAGTGCCATTAGTAACAGCTGGATTGCAATTTCACCGCAAAAGCTCTTGGTCAGGGAAGAACTAAAAGCAATTTTCTTCCATTACTTCTTTTCTCCCAGAAGTTATGACTCAAGCAGAGGTACAATTCCATAGATATTGGCAGCTTGCTCAGCCATTCTTCATGTGAAGCTTGCTTATGCTTACTGTAGATTCATTTAATTATAGAAGAATCACAGCAGAACCCCTTAATGGCTCACACTATATCCACACTCTAAAGCATGAAACACTGGACAATGATCAACTTATGCTTTCCCCCTCCCTAGCTCAAGGCCACTGAGGACATTTTTAAGTACCTCCTCTACTACCTGGTGGAAAACAAACAACTTAGCATAGACCATGGATCAAACCGGTAATCTTCTTGGTCCATCTACATGGATCAGCATTACACAACTCAACCACAGGAATCACGACAGTGCATCTATATAAATGCACTTCCAGCTGGATACCCACTCAAGAGCAAGAATCCTTCCAAGATTCCCTTTTTTTAGTCTAGGTTATGGAAGATAATTGTACCACCACTACTTCTGGTCTATCCAAAATTCACTAATTCATCACAGGCCAGGGATTGAATCTGGGACCTTTCTTCTTTGTATAGATCAGTGTGACACTGTGCAGTAGTTCAGAGATTAGGTTTAAATTGGGTACTGTGCGCAAGACTCCCTTTTTAAAGCAGTAAAAAAGTACAATTAAGACAGAGTTAAAAAAGATTTCTTACCATAAGGAGTCCTTCCCGCCAACGGATTTATTAGTGGAGTAGGATTGCCACTTCCTTCCCTTCTGGTTCTATCTGCTAGTACTGGAAATTCTGAGAGGTCTAATCCTGTAACATTTTCACTTCCATCTAAAATACAAAACAAATTGAACAGTGCTAATTTAAAAGCATTAACATTAAAACAAGTTAACTAAAAGATTTTATAAAGTATTTTTTAAATATACCTATTTTGCTTATCTTGATGCAACATATTGTACATATAACGTAGGATATTTTGCTATCACTGCACCATTTGTATTTTAAAAATACATTAAAGCAAATTCAAAACTGGATCTGATTTATGCAGCCACATGTCTGCAACACAAGTAGAGAATATGTCAGTTTATCAGTGGAGATTCATCAAACAGTATTAATCAAGGCCACTGACTTACAGTTTTCACAGGAAAATGGCTAGATTTGTGGATTCCAATCACCCAAAAAATCCAACAAATTCACATACAAATGGAATTTGACTTATACCTTCACTATAAACCAGTGTCCCTAATTATAAAAGATAATTAATTGTTGTGTGCGATCATCAAACACTGGCCAAAACCCACATTAAGCTAAGTTAAAAAGAAAAAAAACATTTAACTTTCTGTTGGTTCAACCGCTGAAGGAACCAGAAAAACTGAATGAAGCAAGCCTGGCACATGCTCTACTCAGTTTCTGACCAATTTCAGAGAGTAGGTATTTAAATAGGCATTAGACCACTCATAAGCATTGGCAGGAGACCTAATACCCACTTAAGGGTGGCTGCCAGGGATGGATTAATATGCTGTCAGACATATTTAAGGTACCCTTGGGGTATGGAACATAAACCACCTCAAAACCGTACCTTCTTGCCCCTGTTTCGCACGTGATAAACATGAACTCATTTCATGTCACGGTTTGGTGAATCTTCAGACATTCTAAGTAACTTAAATTACTAATTATATTCTAAATAAGTGGTTTAAAAAAAATCTGCAACCAGGAATGACTTGTCATTATGTTCACTGTGGTGCATTCACATTACTGTACCAGGAAAGTTTGGAATAAGTTTACAACAGGAAGATTGTGACATAAAATGGCGTAACTAATGGCCATTTGCACCATTCCAGGCCTGCATGCCCAATGGATCACCACCACAAATTGTAATTTGTGCCCTGAGCCATGAAATTAAAAAGTGCAATTCAATTAAATCTGTGCATACAGGGCAGTCTAAAATATGGTATAATGCTAATGGCAGAATTTTGGCAGTAAAACCAAACAAATAGAGATGATAGCACTCAATCAAAAAACAGATTTACCTGTGCCATTGAAAATGTTACTTGAAAGTGAATTATTAATCCCAAAAGCCTGATTCCTGTTCATCCCAAATCCAGACATACTGTAAAGCAAAAGACAACTATTAAATTACGGCTGCGTTTGCTGACAACGCAACCACTAGGTGGCGCAGTACTAGCACATGCGCAAATGCAGCCTCTTTCACTGGAACGTCAGTCTGCGACATTCAGGCAGCTGCCAGGATTAAAGATGGCGCTGCTCAATTTATCTCAGAAAAATAACTTCAACCTGAAAATCCCCTCAAAGGTTGCCATCACTGCCTCCATCCTACCCCCAACAGTTCCCCACTCCCTCCTGCCATTGCTTCATTTGTATCATTTCTTGGATGTCTCCTGCTCAACTGTTTTTGACAAAGACAGAACTCTGGTATGATACTGCCATTGAAATTTGGAATGTAAAGCAACTTTCTCTGGGATGGTAAAGTCAACATTTACACTGAAGTTTATGGAGGAAATAACTGTTCATTTCTCCCCCACCCTCGCCTCCATTCCGCAATCTTCCATTCTCCCAATCCACACCTTCACACTCGCTGGCCTCACTTCCCCCCTCAGCCGCTCGCTCCAGACCTCGCCGCTGTCTTCCCCCTTCACCTCCCCTCGGCCGATTGTTCCCCGATCCTCGCTCCCTCACCCCACCACCCCCCCCACCCTACTCTCTGGTCACTCGATTCCCACTTCCCCCCGCCATTCCAGATGCTATCTCCAGGCCACGCCACTTCTCTCCTCTCAGCCACTCGCGCCCATGTTCGATCGTTCCCCACCTCACCGCCCGAAGAAGCAAGGCTGGCCGCAAGGGGTGACAGGGCAATGTAGAAGCGAGTGGCCGAGGAAGGAAAGCAGCGTGGCCTACCGCTCACGGCTGAGGGGGGGGGGGGGGGGGGGGGGAAAACGAGGAGCAAGCGGCTGGAGTGTGGCTGGGGGGGTAGGGGTGCAGGGAGCAAGCGGCTTGAGAGCGGGTTGCAGAAGCGAGGAGCCGAAGAGAGGAGGGTGGGGGGGGCCAGGAGCAAGCGGCTGGAGAGTAGGGGGAAGCGGCCGGTGGGGAGGAGGGGGAAGAGGGAGAAAGCGTCAAGGCCTGGAGTGAGTGGCCGGTGGGGGGGGGAAAGAGCGGCCAGTGGGGCAGAAGAGAGTAGCTGAGTGGGGGCGAGTAGCTGATGACGTTTTCCCACACATGCGCCAATTCATCCTGGCAAGACATAGGCTGCACATGTGCAGCATCTCACTGAGTGCAGGAGACCTTTTGCGCATGTGCGCAGCTTGGAGCACTCTGATGATGTCGGCGGGCCGCTGCATTGTCAGGAGTCAGTTTGTTAAATTAAAAATGCTTTACTTTCAGTAACATTTTGACAGTAAAATAGAGTCTTCTATTTGGTTGGATACAGAAATCAATTATTAAGTATACAATTTCTGAACATGAGTGATATCAAGAAATGATCTAAACTTACTGAACATTTTCATAACCCCTTTATAAATGAACTGTATAAACAAATGTAGATATTTTCATGAGTTAGTGTTAAATGCTCAAAGTCTACCAACAAATGGTACATAAGGACCGCTAACATAATGTCGAAAATAATGCACCCATCATCCTACATTGGTTCAAACGAATGGAAATGGATGCCAACTCTGGTATGCAATAAAAAACAGCACTTGTGTAGTTTTATTTAAAATCACACAAGACCACTTGCACAGCAATGCAATTCAAATATTTTCACTTCAGCAACTACTTGAATATCATTTCTTTTAAAGATCACATGCCAGTCAAAAATCCAGTTCTAAAGTTCATAGTGTAAAACTGACTACCTCAGAGACCAAGATGAGTCTCTGGTTAGAAATGTCTGCAAATAGAAGTTAAATAAAAATAAAGTGACATTATGTACAAGTTCCTTCCCACAATAAAGGAAGACTTGCATTTGCTAATGCAAGTGGGAATGGAGATAGCAGAAGGGCTTGCCATAATCTTCCAATCGTCCTTGGATATGGGGGAGGAGCCAGAGGATTGGAGAGTAGAAAAAGTGACACCCTCATTCAAGAAAGAGCCTAAGGACAGACCTAGCAACTACATGCCAGTTAGTTTAACACAGGGTTGTCCAACATAAGGTCCGTGGGCCAAAATATGAACCGCCAAAGGTTTCCATCTGGCCCCCAGATGCAAGGCTATAA